>NC_083379.1:23844800-24150600 GCF_031755915.1 Ziziphus jujuba
TTTTCAGTTAAAACTTTTTTTGAGAAAATAAATTTTTTATTTAAAAATTTTATCCATTCCTATTTTATTTAAATTAAAATTTTAAAAAAAATTAAATGTTTTTTAACCTAAAATTAGATAAAAATAAAATTGAAATTTTTGCTCTAACAAAAAAAACTTTGTTCGATCAAAAATTAAATAAAATAATTTTACTATATGAAAAAATAAATAATATTTTTTGTGCCTAAATCATAAAAGAATTAGACCAAAATTACAAAAATAAAAATTAGACTTAAAATTAAACAAAAATAAAAATAAAACTAAAATTGAATTTTTTGCTCTAGTAAAAATATTTTCATTAGGCCAAAAATTAAATAAAACAATTTCAAACCAAAAATTTATAATAATTGTTTTCAACCAAATTATATAAAAATAAAAATTAGACATAAATAAAAAATAAAAATAAAAATAAATTTTAATTTTTCTAAAAATAAATTTATTATTATTGATTTTTTTAATTTTTAATTTTTAATTGGTTTAATAATTTATTTTTATTAGTTTTACATCCTTATCTTTTTAATCAAACTTGGTTCATTCTATTTCTAATTTTTTTTTAATAATTATTCATTCTTTATAAAATCCAGTTACTCACAAGTTAGTTTACGTTTTACTTGAATTGTACTAATTTTTATAATATTAATTAGTAAAAGGTAAGTTTATCTACATTATAAAATAAAAAAACTGCATCACAATTTAAATGATTTTTTAAATATTTTTAATATAATATAATTTTTAAAATATTTAATACTTAAATAGTCTTAAAAATTATAAAAATAAAATTTTATTAGATACGCTACAACAATATACTGATTCACTTTTAATATTAATTTTAAAAAAAATTATAAATTAAGCGAATATCATAAAAACATATATGATAGTTGTATCTTTGCCCCTGATCTCTTGCTTATATATATATATATATATATATTTTTTTTTTTTTTTGGCTGAAAATCTCTTGCTTATATTATATAGGATGATTGATAATGACATATAATATTGGACTTCTTAAGCATGCTCATGGTGGATTCCGTCGGCAACATTCCAGCTGGACCTAATCTTCCGCACCACTCAATTTTAAAATGGAGAGTTGACGTCATATATTCCAATCTTTATTCTAAAAAATGATCCATTTTCCACGCAATTATTTTTTTATTAATATTATTTTCTAATCCAGTTTAAGGATAGTTGTTTTTCATGCTAATCTGATTTAAATTACTTATGATCTATGGACAGAGAAAGTATCATTGGCGATGCGTGAGTGGCTGAGATACGACCAACAGCAGTAGTTGAAAACTTACTAGACTAATGGATCCCTTTTTCGAGTAGAGAGATTTTTTGTTTTTTTTTTTTTTCGTTTTTTTTTTCTGTTTTTTTGTTTTTGTTTGTTTTTGTTTTTTGATGTTTTTTTTGTTTTGTTTTGTTTTTTAAAGTACAGGCTTAAGGAGGGGCAATGGCACTCCTTCCAAATTCTTTTTTCCCTTTTAAAAGTTACTTCTAACAAATTTTAAAATTAATAATAAATTTTTTTAAGTAATTTCACCCACTAATATATAATAAGACATCAAATAGATTTTCATCAACTAAATTGTTGTTGTAAATGAAAATAAAAATACAAATTCGATTCTATAATTCTACTAACTCAAATATCAATTGCTTTTAATATAAATAAAATGGACCTAATTTATATTTTAAAATATATAGCAAAATCAAATAAATTTTTTATTTTTTTTTGCTTTTTTAATAGTTAGGTTATAAATCAAGGTGGATGAATTTTGGTGATAAATAGAGTTTTTTTAGAACTTTTGTTGTACTTTTTCTCAATTACATCTATGATTTTTATTTTGTCTTCAATTACTTGTATATATGATATATTATAGATTTTAATAGAGGTTGCTGCTAATATTCTTCATGATACTATTTCACCTAATAACCAGTGAAAATTAGATGCTTTCTCGGGACTTTACTAGAAGGAAGACATAATATGAAGCAACTTTGCTAAATCTCAAAGACTAATTGTGGGGTATAAATTCTTTCTGCATTAATTTTATCTACCCTTATTTGGAAGGAGAGATGGAAAGTAGAAGTGATAGAAAAGGAAGGAGGATGGAAAAATTAATATTTATCTCTTTTATTTGGTATGATGTGAAAGGTAGAAAACTATTTTTCTTTTTTATTTAGTATAAAACATAAAAATGGAAGGAAAAAAAAATTGGATATCAAATAACTAATGTTTTAAATGGAATGCCTAAAGCTAGGCTTGTGGTTCGACTCGAGACTTAAAATTGGAGCATTACACTTACGAGACGCACACTTAAGAAAATAGTGCATATGCTTTGGGCACAAGAATGTTCTTTTTCGCACCTCTGGTAGTAAGAAATACGCATCAGAGATATAGTTAAATTTGTTTATTTATTTTAAAATCTATGTTATCCTTACTTAATTAACAATAATGGTATAGATATAAAACAATATTCATCAACTTTATTTAGCAAATGATATGTGTTAAAATGTTATTTGTTGATATATCTATGTAATCTAAATATAAATGAATAAATCTTTAAATGAAAAATAAATTAAAATATAAGCTAATTAAATATTGTTATATCATTTGTAGATCATTTGATTAACATATTGAGTAAATATTTTAGTAAGTATAATATTATTATTTAGTTAACTCTATTTTTTATTTTTTATTTTATTTTTTAATTTTCTAATTGTTAATTTATATTTTATTTTGTTATAATTATATTTTATTTTAAAATAAACCTATCTTACTCTCACATGGTTAAATTTAATCTTTTTATTTTTTATTTTATAAATAATCTAGATACCAGATGGGTTCTTAGGTTCCATTTGGTACATAGGGTAGGATTGGACTATTATTTGGGATGAGATTGAATAAGATAAGACATGATAAAAAACAAATCGTCTTATGTTTGGTATCGGTCGAATTGTACTAATTTTTTATATATGAACAACTAAAAAATATAATTTATCATTTATCTGTTGACTTTTAAATAAAAAATGGTTTCAATTTTAAAAGTTATTTTGAAAGAGATTTGTCAAAATAGCTGATTTTTCAAAAAAGTTATTTTGAAAGAGATTATCTAATTAACCTTATATATAATTAATACGAATCATCAAAATTGTTGATTTTAATTTAGACATTTAAAAAATTTCTATGTAGTTGCGTATAAAATAAAAAGAGTAACTATAATATTGATCTGTGTTAGAGAAAAATATCAATGAAATGAAGGCCCATCTTCCACTAGCTTAAGCTTTTGGGATTAGTGATATTTCAATTTGGTATCAGAGCCAAAATCCTAGAGGTCCTGGCTCAAAACTCAACAACTCTACCTAAAATAAAAATAACAAATGTTAGGAACCCGAGAGAAGCCCAAAAGAGACCTACATGTGAGAGTTTAAGCTTTTAGGATCAATGGTATTTCAATAATCTGATAGAAAAAAAAAATAAATATAAACCAAAAAAAAAATGCAAAAACAAATATAATGGAAAAAAACCTATATACTACTAACATAAAAAGAAAGAGACATAACCCAAAAAAAAAAAAAAAAAAAAGAAATGAGAAAAACGAAGGAAAGAAACAACATTCCAAAAACTGATGAAAAATTTCTATAACATGAAAATATTGATAAAAAAAAAAAAATGAAAGGAAAACGGAAATAGAAAAACAAAGTGAGAGATAATCCTCATGCTTTTCCTTCCATTAATTTCTCCATATTTAGAGGGATTATTTTAGATGGAAAGTCATCTTTCTAACTTTCCATTGTTCTTCTCCTTGCTAATCTACAACCTATCTTCTTTCCTTCCACTTTTTCACCAAACCAAACAAAGCTTTATAGAGCTATTTATCATTATGCTTTTACTTGCGCACAAATTGCATAGTCCTGATTAGAAAGTAAGGATTGTATGAATTTTCTATTCCAATGCTCCATACAACTTTTGAAAGGATGAAATGACTTGCAAAACAAAGCAATGAGGTCTAGATCTTGGCATTGGTATGGTATTGGCCATAGAAGCTTCAATGTTCAAGTTAGCCAAGAGATCATTTTTTCTGAAGAAAGGAAGAGATAAAGTTTCCAAGGGTCTTACAGGTACTTGCTTTGGGAGCATCGAATTGTATTTATTAGATTCACAAATCTTAGTTAGGGTTTAGCCACATGTCATAACCCTAGTTGTGATGGATTGATTCATTTAGCTCGATGGAATCTCCCTTAGTGGTTGATGATGTCCAAACCAAACTTCTATCTAGACCATTTTGTTAGGCCATATAGCCTATCAATACCCATAATCCTAAATGGATAGATTTTCCCTAGTTGAACTTCAGTTTAGCCATTGAGGACCTGTCCATGTTTGTGATCTTGTGCAATTGGCCCATGAAGCTTGGTTTGCAAGTATATGGTCAATCTCACTAGGTGTTGTGGCTATATTTCTCAATTTAAAAGTATACGAATGAAGCAATATAGGAGTGAGTTAAATATGGATGTCAAACCCTTAGGGAATAAAGATTAATTTGTTTTGCTTTTATTGTTATATTAATTAAATTAAAAAATACTTTTGTTGTATAGCAAATAAAAAAAAAAAAAAAAGAACTAAAGAAATTTAAAACTAATGAAAATGATTGAATTAATTAAGAAGAAAAAAAACGATTATGAAAGCAATAGTACTCATGAATTCAACACTAATTAATCTGGTCTTGATATTAAGCATGTAAAATTTGAATTTATCATGGTATAAATTTATCACACTTAATCCACATATATTTAGGAATAACTTTCACATAAACCTAAACAAAATTGTCTTGAATCAATATAAACCGCAAGCGTATGGATTATACAACCAATAAACTGAATGAGTAGAGTATCATTTTTATGAGGATTGATTTTTAACTACTAAGCGTATTCTAGGTAAGTGCCAAAGAAATTCACTAGCTAATTTTATCTAGGAAATTCAATTCAAAAGAATTGCAAATTAATGAGAAATTAAAGTCAAATATAATTAACAACTAACGTGCAAATGACAAGATTGCTCCAAGGGTTGTTTCGGGCACTAAAGATGGTTCCACTTAGGGAAACCTCACTAAACAGGTATCGAGAATTTAGTGGAACCTCCCTATAAATTGAATATAATTTAATAGCATAATAGAGAATAGTAAATACTTTTGATAGAAATTTTGAAATCATAGTCATAGCTAGCAAGGGTTCCAACTTAAAAAAAAGAAAAAAGAAAAAAAATAAACATACATATTAGGTCAATCTACCAGGGGAGTAAAGGATTCCAAAACTAAATAAAACAAAATATATAATAGTCTCAAAAGAAAGCACAAAAGAAACAATACATTAGCAGCAGAAAGTTGATAAACTTGAAGCTACGATAACAACAAAATATACGAAGTGATGATAATGAAATGGTGCCTAGATGTAGTATGCATCAATTGTCAACTAAGTCCTAGTGGAGTAATTTAAGAAAAAAAATTATAAGACAAACTCAATGCATAAATAAAAATAAAATTTGAAAAATAATTATGCTACTAAAACATTTCCATCAAGACTTTCCATTCACTCGTTATAAAATCTCCTATTTTGAAAAAGGATTTTACCAAAACCCAAAATGGTCCCCCAAAATCATAACGCATTCTTTGGTTCATTAAATGACTTCAAATATTAAAATCAAATCGTAATTCTTATAATTTAATTAAATAAATAAACAATTATTTCTCAAATATTAAAACATTGAGTAAAAATGCAAATCCCAATAACCATAACCCAAATAATTGTCATCCGTTTACCATATCTATTATCAAATACTATCATACGACCACACCTAACATCGTAGTTTGTTGTAAAGCTATGGAGAGGGGAAAACCATCTTATGGTCCCTAATGTTTTAAGGCGGTGCAGAGCTAGGACTTCACATCCAATCTCATTAAAACACATAATTAGTGGGGGATGGTGATATAGCATGCATAATAATATCTGTCAAATCCAACAATCAAGGTAAGTTAATAATACACCATAATTCGTAAATCCAAAATTCCATAACCTATATCCATGTGTCCAAAATATAAATTTTTCACCATTACCATTATATAATAAACTATGGATACCCACTATTATCCAAAAAAATAAACTATAGATACCCACATAACCTACACTCTTATGTTTATAAATAAATATCAAAACATATTTCCACCATAATACTTTTGCAATCATTCTAAAAAATAATAAAATATTAAATCATATAAGGCATTTATTGTATAAAGTAAAACAATATAAAATTTGTATTTCTAAATGCAATTAGTAAAATAAAAGTTATCTATAACCCCAAAAATTTTCGAAAATAAAAATTCACTCATAGAAATTGGCTCAAGCTTGATCCGCTGATTGATTGCCTCTCAGTCTCGATGCCTAAAATAATTATAAACTATTATAAGATTCCAAAATTTATACCAAAAACATTGGGTGCATACCCATGTCCCAAAATGACTTTAATAACTTTAAAATTTCTAAAATTAGACATCGAACAATCCAATTATATTGTAAGTCCAAATTATCTGATACCTTAAATTAGGAATTTTTTCACTTGTAGGCCAATTTATTGAAATCAAAACTGCTATTAGTCCCATTAACACCTAATTACACTAATCCACCTTCAATTTGTCTAATTTATCCAATTGTGTTGAGACACAGGTCAATATTATCCGATATTAAACTAATTGACTTAAAACATGGAAAAATTATCAAGGGAAGTCCAAAATTTAAAAACCTTATATCAATAGAAAACCCACAAGACGAGGAATATGATGGTGAACTCATCTTGGTCCAAAAACCTCTCCAGTGTCTGGAAAACCTCCTCCAAGTCTCTAGTGAGAAATTTCAATAAATGGAGGATAGAGTCAAACTCAAAGAATCCAAATTGGGGGGGGGGGGGGGGGGGGGGGATAGAGGTGATGTGATTCTACCCGTGCCCATTCAATCGACTACTCGTTGGGGTACAACTCCTATACAAATGAAGATGGAGCCAATCACCAGGGCACAAGTTAAAATATTTAAGGAAAAATTGGCTAGCTTTATTCATGCCATGATTCAATCTCAAGAGGACATGACAGTACCTGAAGATACAAGACCCGTTTTAAGCCTCCAAGTGGTGGAGATCGATACGGACCCGGGTGGTTATTTTTGTGCAAATTTGGACTCCGAACAACAAGGAATGGTTCTAACACTTCTTGAACTCAATGAATATTGTTAAGAGGACATGTAATTCAGCCAAGGCAGAATCAAAAGCATCTAAAAATGACTTGTATGGAAAGCCCCTCAATTTGACCAAAAATGTGCTGTTTTGCCGTTGGCTTTGACTTTTCTTCTTGTTTGACTTATTCCAATCAAGGGGAAACATGTGGGAATCATTATTAATCATATTTGGAATTCTACATGTCATATGGAAGCTGATTTAGAGCCCAAACAAGCTGGAGATTGGTCAAAGATGCCTTAGTAGTCAAACTAGTCAACTAATTTCCTAATTTGATTTTGATTTTTCATTTTAGGAAATTAGTCTTTTATTTTGATTTTTATTTATTTATATGCTGGAAAAATAATTTGAGGAAAGTTATTACTTTAGTATTTCAATTGTAAATTAATTAATTCCTATTTCAAAATAAAGGAATTAATTAATTCAAATTAGTTTAGGAAACTAAGAAAAATTAGGCACTTTCCTTTTCTCTGATTTCCTTTTCTCTACTTTCTTTTTCTCAACACTTTGTGTCCGGTTTTGAATTAATTTTTTAGGGCTTTTGCTTTGCAATCTTACCCTATTTAAAGGCTTATTTTCAATGAGAAATCAAGCTTGAATTTTATACAGAAAATTATTTGTGAGATTGAATTCTCTTTGTTCTTTTGAACATTTAAAACACTATTAGTGAATGAGTGTTTTAGTTTGGCTTATCAATAGGCCTTCCATCACCTATTGTGGCATATACATTGTATACTAAGGTTTCTAATCACAGGTTGGTTAGGGGTCAAGGTGACCATTATAACTTGAACATAATTAGATTCGGGCTAATATTATATGGGTTTAGGAGTAGATCGTCCTAGGTTCGTATTAAAAGGTATGGGGTGGTTTAGAATGGTTGAAAAAGGACCAAACTTTGGTGACCTGGTCAGAGCACCGTTGAGGTTTTATTTGCTAGCGAGTGGCCTTATCGAGCGTGTTTGGCAATGGTTCTCACTAAAACTCCAATGTTTTAGTCGCCAACAAGTGGCCTTACTAGGTGGCCTATGTGTGTAGAAAGGTGGTGGTTGGATGTGGCTCAAATGGCAATAACTTTGTTCATCATCCAAAAGGGTTTGGGGGGTTTGATTCAAGTCTGTCTAGTTTGGGAAGGTTTTGGGACATTTTAGATATTTTTTGATTTGCTTAATGATGACATGCATCTCTATGAATATATATATATATATATATATGCTTAGGATCCATTGAATGACAAAATTTAGGATTGCTTTGGACACAAATAAATATTGATATTTAAAAACTTCATAGAAACATGACTTTCTAATCGTAACTTAAAATTAGATATGTTGTTAGTCTACGAACTCGTATCAATAAGCTTTATGATATGGTGTATTGGTTAAATCAAAATTTTTGATTAATAAAAAGTCAAACTTAGCATCCACTCACAGTCTAACTAGTCAATTTGGAACAAATCAAATCAAGTTTATATTTTAATTTCTAGTTTTGGAATGTCACAACTAACCCCCCTTAAAGAAATTTCATCGACGAAATTCATATCTTAGTACTAGAAAAGTTGTTAATGCTGACTCCACATCTGGTCCTCTATCTCCTATGTCGCCTCCTCTACCATATGGTTCCTTCGCAAGACTTTTATCTATGGTCTTGGTATGAAGCTTCTGATATCTGCAGTTAAGCTTCTATACCTACTGCTTCTTTTTAGATAAATTCTCTTTCAAGTGAATTTACTGAGTCTTTAACACATATGAGGGATCTGGTCTATACTTACTAAGCATGGTCCCATGGAAAACATCATGAATCTTAGAGAGCTCCATTAGTAAAGCAAGTCGATAGGCAATAGGTTCCAACCCTCTCAGTGATCCTATATGGTCCAATATATCCTGGACTCAATTTCCCTCGCTTCCTAAAATGCAATACTCTTTTCTAAGGTGATAGCTTCAAGAACACTCTATCTCCAACCTTAAGCTCAAGTCCTTTCTTTTAACATCTACATAACTCTTCTGTCTACCTTGAGCTGCCTTCAGTTTTTCACGAATGATCGTAACTTTATCAATTGTCCATTGTACATAGTCACAACCTCTAGGCTATTACTCACCAATCTCATTCCAACATAGAGGAGTCCTACACTGCCTCCTATGCAGGAACTCTATGTAAACTCACAGTCACCTTCATATAAAGCTTGGCCAAATCCTGCTATGTATAAGTTTCACAAATCGAAAAAAAGTACGCAAACTTTATGAGTTGGTCAATAATCACCCAATACCATCATGACCTGCCAGAATGTGAGAAAGCTGCCAGAATATGAGAAAGCTTGAATAAAAAGTCCAGGGTGATATTCTTCCACCTTTATATTGGAATAGACAATGGTTGCAAAAGTTCTAAAGGCTTTTTCCTTTCTGCCTTCACTTGCTGACATACTAAACACTTGGATAAATGATATATAACTTCCTTCTTTATTCTTCGCCACTAATAATACTCTCATAAAGTGCAATACATCTTGGTGCAGCTAGGATGCATGGCATATCCTGAGCTGTGAGCTTCATCAAGAATCTCCCTCTTAAGTCCCTCATCTATAGGAAGGCTAAATCTAGTACCTATAACCAATGTTCCATCATCTCTAATTATGAAAGCTGTAGTTGAAGTCTTTGCAACCATGCCTCTTAACTTCATAAAAAAAAAATCATGAAGTAGGGATTACAATTGCTATCAATAAGTATGTCTCAAAGTTGAAAACTAGCCAAAAGAGGTCCATGTGGGTTCATCTTTAACTCAACTCTAAACTTCCACAGCTCTATCATCAAAGGAAGCTGTGTTGGAGTTTGGTGTGGTTTTTAGGTTCACTTGGACAAGAGTGTTATACATAAGGTATTAGTCTTGTGCACAACCTTTAATTCGGTTTTCGGTTTAGTATTTAGGTGATTTTTGTGTTTGTTTTTGATATGGTGATATTGAGCTTTGTTAAGGTTTTAGTTTGGAAGGAAGAAGAAGAAGATGAAGAAGAAGAGAAGATCCTAAAGTAGGCCACACAAACTGGACAACACAATTCATTTTTTTATTTCATTCATTTGTTATGTAATATAGATACAAAACTTGTCTCACACATGTGAAGTGTGTGTGAGACCAAATGGAAGTCTTTAAAATTCAAAAATTACATATTTCCCACCCAATAATTTGATACAAAATGTTCAAATACCAGCTCACATATGAGTGCACAAATATGGCAAAGGTTGGTGAGATTTTAAACTTCAAAAGACTATCTCTACCAAATCGGGTAATGCTATTTTGATCTGATAGAAGGCTGGGATATCTTCATGTAAATTGCTTGAATTTTGACATGTTGCATGTTGAAATATTAAGGATAAAATATGGAGAAAACTAGGTCCAAAAGAATTGGCTAAGGCCTCCAATTCATCTCAAATCTGTGGGTCATAACTGTGGAAATCTCAACAGTTATGCCAATTTGCAACCTGCATATCTTGGGCTTCCTAAGTCCTTTTTGAGTCATTATTTTTGCTATATTTTCTTTTATATGTCTATTACAACATATCCAAAAACCATAATCTTGTTCTAAAAACCCAGAATATTCCAGCCCCAACAATGGACCTATGTTGCTGGAAACACAATTTCTAGCATATAGTCATTTTACAAAACAAAATCAATACCCAACAAAGAGACAATTCTTAAGCTAAATACTACAAAATTTATGCATTAAAAAGATATTAAAAGGAACATAAAATATACACATAAATATTGCTTTAAGACATTTAACAAAATATTTCTTATGAAGAAAGAAAGATGGTTCAAATCTTGGTGGATTTTGGCTTGTGCAAGGTGGCAAGATTACTACCTTTTCAACAAGCTGCACTCTTTTCATGTATTCTAAAGAATTTTTAGCCTTTCTACTTAAAGCATCAGCTACCACATTTGCCCTATCAGGACGATAGTCAATGATGCAATCATAATCCTTAAACAGCTCCATCCATCATCTTTGCCTTAAGTTTAACTCTTTTTGTGCAAATAGATATTTAAGGGTCTTATGGCCAGTGTAGATCTTATAGGGATTAAATAGATATTTTGTGCAAATTCTATCTTACAAAATAATTTTTATGTGAATAATGTACTGAATATTATTAATAAAACAAGCTCTTAAATAGACAAAAAAAGGTTACAAAATAAAACCCTAATTAACTAGGTAAAACCAACCACATAGAATAGGAAACCTAATGATGGTCGAAAATTACCTCCTTTCCTAATCTAATTTAGATTAATTATTTCTTAATTTGAAATAATAACTTTTCTAAATTAATTTTTCAAGAAAGTAAATAAATAGAAACCAAATAAAAGACTAATTTCCTAAAACAAAAAGTTAAAATCAAATTAGGAAACAAATTGACTATCTTTCTAAGTAAGCTAACTTTGACCAATCTCTAGCTTGTTTGGGCTCCAAATCAGCTTCCATATGCCATGTAGGATGCCAAATATGATTAATAATGATTCCCACACGTTTCCCCTTGATTGGAATAGGTCAAACTTGCTTGAACTAGAAGAACAGTCAAAGCTAGTGACTAAACAGCACATTTTCAGCCAAATTGACTTGTTGTCTGTACAAGCCCATTTTAGATGATTTTGATTCTGCATTGGCTGGATTACATGTCCTCTTAATGATATTCATTGAATCCATAAAGTATTGGAACCATTTCTTGCTGCCCGGAGTCCATATTTGCACCAAAACAACTATCCGGGTCCGTATCGGCCTCCACAACTTGAATGCTTAAAATGGACTTTATATCTTTGGGTATTGATAAACTCCTTTGAGAATTAATTAGTCCCTGGATAAAAGTAGCTAGGTTATCCTTAAATTTCTTAGCTTGAGCCCTAGTGATCGGTTCGGTCTTCATCCGTATCGGGTCAGCATCCCAATAGGTAGTTGGTTGTGCGGACACGGGCAGATTCTCATCAAAAAACCTCTTTCAAATTTTGGCCAAATTTGATATTGATGGGTCTCTCAAATTATGAGGAATTTTGATAAAACTAAGGCATGATTCGAGTTTAGAGGGTCCAAAATAAAGGGGATAAGGGAATGGGGCAGCTTGGAATGATTGAAAAATGGGCAAATTCTAGCAACCCAGTTTGAGAACCACCACCAGATTCGCTAGCCTGATCTGGGCATTTCCAATGGCACTGCCAGCTGAAAGTCCTAGGTTTTGGTATCCGATGAGCACCTTTACTAGGTGGTTAGCACATGTAGAAGGATGGTGGTCAGAAGTGGCTCAAATGGTAGCAACTTGGTTCGTGGTCTAAATGGGTTGGGTAGGTTAGATTCAGGTCTGAGAAGGTTTTTAGGACTTTTTGGATTATTTTTGGTTTGTTTATTGATGGCATGCATGCCCATGAATATATAGGCCTAGGGTCTAGTAAATGATAAAACCTAGGATTGGTTTGGACACTGATAAAATATAGGTAGTTAAAAATGTTTAAAAACCATAACTTTCTAATGGTAACTCAGAGTTAGGAATGTCATTAGTTTACAAACTTGTATCAACATGCTTTATGCTATGGTGTACCAATCAAACCAAAATTCTTAACTAATAAAAAGTCAAATGTAGGACCTACTCAAAGTCTTACTAGTCCATCTCTGCCAAACCAAATAAAATTTAAATTCTAATTTCTAATTTTGGGATGGATCATCATGACAAGTTTCAAAGGAAATAAAAACAACAGCACACAATCGTAATTGAAAATATATGAATTAAAGTATCTAGGACCATGAATTTTCTTAAACCCATCTTATAACTATTTAATTTGTTAATTAATGAGCAATTTGACTTCAATTATTAACAAAGGGTTTCCAAATTTACACACACATACACACACACACACACACACACACACACACACACACACATTCTCTCTCTCTCTCTCTCTCTCTCTCTCTCTCTCTCTCAAGGTAAGCAAGATGTACTGAAAATTTACTTAAATTATAACCTCTTCTATATTTTACCAATTAACCATGCAATTAATTCTCCTTTTAATTACCCAAGCCGAATTGGTTCTTTTAAACTCAATTTAAGCCAACATCTAAGTTGCTTAGGCCTAATTTACTCTCCGAAGCTTTAATTATGCTCAAATTATGTTTTCCTAGTGCTCTATTTATTAAATTAGGCTTTTTAAAGATTTAATTGTTCAATCTAAACAACATCTAACCGAATTTTCATTCTAATTAGACATGTTCTTTAATTAATAATAAGGAAATACAAATAATTGGGGGGAAATTAAACCATTAATAAATTAAAACATCACAATTAATATTTAAGCTATATCAAGATCCTAGATCAAAGATCCAGCCAATCATGCTCGTAGAAATAACAAATAGATAAACAAAATAGAATTCCAAATATCCAAACATTGTCTTGTACAAATATCCAAGAATCTTATTACAAAATACTAAGAAATAGTGAGTAGAGATTAGAGGGAAGAGAAATCCTAGGTAGAAATTGCTCCTCCAAGTACCCAAGGCCTTGGGTCTTCAAGAAATTCCCATGTTCTTAGAACTTTTCTCTCTAAAAGCCTTTCTCTTTTTAAATTGCGGTGTAGTCCCTAAGATTGATATGATGTGTGGATAGATCCTTGCCCTTTTAGGAATAATATAGTCACCTTCTCAAGAGCCCTTATTATGCCTAATATTCTCCTTTAGATCTTTATCTAATGACTTATAAAATGGACATGTGCAAGTCACATTCCTTATTAAAAACCGTTGTCTCTTCCAACATTTAGCCAAAATAGAAGATATTAAAGGAAAACTTCAATTGGCTTGTACACCATTGGAAATGGAGTGTACACGCCATTTCTTCTTGTATGGTGCTTAATGATACACTTTTTCAATGAGAGTGAACACACCAAACTTGATGGTTCTTGCCCATTTGCAGCTCAAAAGTGGTGTTTGCACTTTCCTTGTGAGAGTATCCATGCCACAAACATTAATTCCTTAAGGTTTTCGTTAACTTTTTGACTTGACACTCAAGAAATAGCTTCAAGATATCTAAAAAATTCAATCTTTAAGCAAATAATCTCCAAATTCTATAATTGAATTTTTTTCTTACAAAATAGATCAAAACATATAGAACAACACAAAAAACTAAAGGAAGCAAACAAATAATTTAGCAAGAATATGCTAGATTGGTGAGTATAATGCTCATTAATCATACCCTCAAATTTGACCATTCAAAATAAAAAGCATCAAACTACTAAAGTAAATAAACTAAAGCTAAAGCTTAAAAACTAAACCTAAAAACTTACTTGATAACAACTTAAAAAGAATTGAAATTTAAAAAACAAGTGGTAAGCAATATGATTATGGTGGCCTTAGACAATTCAATCATTAGTGTTAAATGATAACTTTAAAGTATATGCAACTTATACCAAGTTTTCCATTCTACAAGCTATTGTCTCCAATGTGTATGTGTGCGAAATCAAGTCAATCACTTAATGTCATACATGTAGATGGATATACACTAAATAAGGCCTTAAAATCAAGTACTAGCTTTATATGATTGACATGATCTTAAGATCTCTACTAATGTAGAATAAATGCAAAACTAGGGATCAATAGGTCTTTATAGGCTTATAATTAAAGGCTAGAGGAGAAAGACTCAAAGAAAGAAAGAAAAATAAATACTAGAAGAAAACTTTATATTAAAGATCAATGACAATGTGCTCAAGTAACAAGTACTCCTTCACAATTGACAAGTCTCTCAAGGACAAAACATTCTTCTCATAGTTAGTTAACTCCTTTCTTACTATCAACCTATCCAACTCAATTTCCAGGCTTTCCATCACTCAAAATTACAACTCAACACCCATTGAAGCATAAAGTTTTGCGTACTTCTAGCATAATACTCCACCATACTCATGTGTGTCTTTATAACTTCATAGCATATGCCTAAAAACTTATTAAAGAATCTATTGCTCTTCAACTATAGATTTTTAGAATTGAACACCCACAAACTTATTACTTTTGATATTTTCTTTTTCTTTTTCAATATCTTCTTTCTTTTAAAGGGTGGGAAATCACTCTTTTTTTTTTCTTCTTTTTTTTAAAAGCATATTCTCACTTTTGCTTCTCTTATTCTTATTAGTATTTAAGGACTAGATTGAAAATTCTAAGCAACCCATAAATAAGAACATCATTACCACATAACCTTTATTTTGAACATCATGTTTATTCTAGCCTAAAACTCGCACAAATGCACAAGAACCACCATCTCTCTGCCAAACTTATCTCATAATTTTTCCTTCTTTAAGTATTTCATAAACACATTTTCATGTGAATTTAATAACAAGCTATCTCAAAACTTGCCAAGGTAAGATAAAAATAAAACATGAAAGGTAAGGTTAATGAGATTAAATCAAAGAAAATTCTCTAAACATGCATTTTATGCATCCTAACAAGCTCAAAATAGGTACTAGCAATTAATAATGTTTTAGGTAGAATTAACAAAGGCCCAAACTCAAACAATAATAGCCTAAATCACTTCCCAAGTTAAACATTTATCTTGGGTTTTGCCTTAAGCAACGATCATGCAAGTTATAAAGCTAGAAAAAATAATGTACCACTACTTAACGTAAATCTTCCTTATAAAGCAAACTAAATCATGCTTAACTTGATTATTTGCTTATAAAATGATTGGAAACATTAATAAAAGAATGAACTTGAGGAGAAAAAGTCAACATACAATCAATCCAATATCACTTAAGCTAGTAACATTTTTCAATCTCACCATCGGCCAGTCATACTACATACAAAAAGCAAAACAACTTAAAACTAAAATTAAAAATATTTTTGGATTTTTAGAAACTTGCTATAAACAAACTTCTTTTTGATTTTTTAAAAGATTTTAAATTAAAAGGAAACTAAATAATATTTTTCATTTTTAAAATTTCTTTTCATGTTTTTATTTTTAATTTCTAGGATTTATTAAAAAACAAAAT
Source organism: Ziziphus jujuba (assembly GCF_031755915.1). Classification (NCBI taxonomy): domain Eukaryota; kingdom Viridiplantae; phylum Streptophyta; class Magnoliopsida; order Rosales; family Rhamnaceae; genus Ziziphus; species Ziziphus jujuba. The sequence goes on from NC_083379.1 coordinate 23,861,095, forward strand.
GCAAAAATTGACATATTTTTGTAATATTCTAAAATTTCCTTAAAAGAAAAACTATTTTGGATTTTTAAATTTTCTTAGAAACTTAAAAACTCAAAAAAAAAAAATGTATAAAACTTGAAAAGCTTGAACCCAAAAACTAACAATCCAATCCATTGGAAACTTAAGCAACTTTAAATACAAAGACTCAAGCTTGAAATGGGAATAACCAAAGCCAATTTCAAAATCATGCAAAGGTTGAATCAAATTGCCAAAAGAATCAATGAACATATCAAAGACAACAAAAGTGAAGATTGACAAATCTAAAGCACAAAACCCAAACGAACCAAATGTTCCCCCAGACTTAAATTAGACAATGTCCTTAATTTTCGCCCAAAGAAAAAATCTTTAAGGAGAAATGCAGCTTACTTGGTATGGCACCCTTTTAGGGTATCCTCACTATCACTACAGTGCCACTCCTTATTTAAACTTTAGCCATCATAACAACATAATTTCCATGAACATCTTTTTGAATTCCTTTGATTGACAACTTGGAATGATGGAAATTTGCAAAGTAAAATCTCCGAGTAGGGAAGAATAACATCTTTGAAGCATTCGAACCATTCTTTGCTTATTGCCTTAAAGCATTGAAAAATTGAGCTTCATAAGTGGTCTTCTTAAAGAACCTTTGTTGCCTATCCAACATTGCATTCCTCATATGGTTATCTTGAGATTGTATCCCATTAGCAACACATGTTGTTTGATCATCATCTTTTGCATTTCTCTCATAAAAAAGGGACCACTTTGGCTTTAAGACGAACTAGACTCTTGAGATTGGTTAGGAAAAAGCTTTTGGAAGTATTGCTCTTCTCTAGTCACTTTAACTCTCAATTTCTCAATTTGCTTCTTGGTGTATCCTTTTTTGTAATCTTTACTAAATTTGTTTTGACCACAAAGATCTCTTAGTGGTGGAAAACTTAATCTAGATAATGAAACCGAAACTCAATAGTTCATGTTGGTCACTCTTTACATTTTGTAATTGAAAATTGATACGAACCTAGGACGACCTGCTCCTAAACCTGTATTATATTAGTTCGGATCTAATTATGTTCAAGTTCTAATCGCCACCTTGACCCCTAACCATCCTGTGATTAGAAACCTTGGTATATAATGAAGATGCCACAATAGGGGATGGAAGGCCTATTGATAAGTAAAACTAAAGCACTCATTCACTAATGGTGTTTTAGGTGTTCAAAAGAACAAAGAGAAATTCAATCTCACAAAATAAATTCCGAATATTATTAATGGTGTGTTCTTCCTAAAAAACAAGCCCTTTTATAGGCTAAGAAAAAAAAAAAAAACCCGAAAACAAAAAGGAAAAACCGGCCATGCAATGAAGAATCCTAATATGGCCGAAAGTCTCCTCATTTCCTAATCTAATTTGGATTAATTACTTCCTTTATTTTGAATTATGAATTAATTAATTTACAATGAAAATAATAAAATAATAACTTTCCTAACCTTATTTGTCCAGAAAATAAATAAATAAAATCCAAAATTTAATGGTAATTTCCTAAAGCAAAAAGTAGAATTAAATTAGAAAACTAAAATACTAGCTTTTTGACTAAGTTTACTTTGACCAATCTTTGACCCATTGAGCTCCAAATCAGCTTTAATATGCTTTTTAGGAGTTCAACATGTTTCCCTTATTGGAAGAAAGAGAAAAAGCCAACTTAGCAAAATACAGTAAAGCCAGCAAGTAATACAGCAATTTTCGGTCAAATTTTGAAGCTGTCCGTACAAGTCCGTACAAGTTGGTTTTAATTATTTATTGACTTGTTTCCATGACCTCTTAGTGATATTTATTGAATCCATAAAGAGTTGGAACTATTTCTTGCTGCTTGGACTCCATAAATACACCGAAATCGCTACCCGGGTCCGTATTGGCTTCCACCACTTGTATGCCTAAAATTGGTCTTGGATCTTCGGGTATGGACAAGCCCTTTTGAGAATGAATTACTCTCTGGATAAAGGCAGCAAGGTTTTCCCTAAATCTTTTGGCTTGAGCTCTAGTGATTGGCCTGGTCTTCATTCGTATCGGGTCAGCACCCCAGCGGGTTGTCAGTTGTGCGGGCTCAGGCGGATTCGCATCATTCCCCTCCTCTTGAAAGGATTTGCCCTCAAATCAAAATTATTACCTGCAGAAAATGGAGACAAATCAGAAACATTAAAGTCACCACTAACATTGTACTCACCTGTTAATTCAAGATTGTAGGCATTCTCATTAATCCGCTTCAAAACTTGAAAAGGTCCATCTACAAGCGGCATAAGCTTTGACTTTCTTTGTTTTGGAAACCTCTCCTTTTGTAAGTGAAACCAAACCAAATTTCTGGGTTCTAATTCTATCACAAAAAAATCTAGAAATACATACTCAGAATGGAAAAAATTACACTTTTTAAATTTAGCAAATAATCGTTTCCAAATTTTCAAATTTCCACAAAGTAAAGCTCTCAACAAAGCAGATAAAGCTTTATGCAACAAAAGCATTTTTAAATAAGCATCTTTATAATTCATGACCAGTAATGATTTCTTATTCAAAATAGCTTTATTAACATCCCCAAAACTCAAATAGAAATTTTTATTTTTCCTTTCTTTTCTTTCATTTCCTTTCTCACTCACGGTTTCATTGAATTTTACATCACTCTTGGCTTTTGCTCCAAGTTTCTCACTCTCATGTTTGTTAAAATTTTTCCACTCAACCTAGATTTTAGAGGACTTACCTTGGATAGCAAGCTCACCTTTCTCCTCTTTAATGGATGGTGAAATCGTTGGTGCCACACTAGTCTTCTCTTTGAGCTTCTCGGCTTCCCTACTTTGTTGGATTTGTAGTTGGTCTCTAAAAACCTCCTTCGGGGTCAATGGCTCTATCTTGACCTTCTTGATTTTAAGCTTAAAAAAAATAGAGTTCTCTCTCCCATAATGTATGGCATCTTTTTCAAATTTCCATGGCCTCCCCAACAATATATGACCAGCTTGCATAGGCACAACATCACACAACACAACATCCACATATTTATCTATGCTAAATTTTAATTTGGATTGTTTATTCGCTTTCATCTCACCACTATCATTAAGCCATTGTAATCTATAAGGTTTGGGATGTTTAATAGTTTTTAAGCCTAATTTATCAACCACAATGTTACTAATTACATTTGTACAACTTCCACTATCAATAATCGTACTACAAATCTTACCTTGGATTTCACATTAGGTGTGGAAGATGTTTTCTCTTTGAACATGATCTTCATCCTTGTATACAGCCATCACTCTCCTAGAAACCAAATTTAATTCAGCATGGGAAGCATTCAAAGTTTTGGCCTCACCTTCAAGCTCTTCCTCCTCCTCTTGCTTGGTTTCATCACCTTCCTCACTATCTGATTCTAGCTCACCATTACCCTTTAACACCATGATTCTTCTATTCGGGATTGGCTAGCGATGTGTCCTTGTCCCTGGCATTTAAAACAAATAATTTCTCTTGATCTTGAAGGTTTAGGATAAGATTTTACCTCATTTTTATGTGCTTGGACAGATTCGGCTTTAGGCTCCCTTTTTGGCCGATTGGTGCTTTTTTCTCCCACCTTCGGCTTTGGCTTGCTTTCATAGGTAGGATTATTTCTCCAGCCACTTGGAATTGATCTTCCAATGTTCGAAACTCCTCCAAACTGTGAGCCCACATCCTTCTTCTTGAATTGATGCTCCAATTTAATAGCCACATGCAACATCTCTTTCAATTCCACATATTGTTGCAGTTCTAGTTTATTGGCTATCTCATGATTCAAACCACCAAGGAGTCTTGCCATGGTTGCTTCTCTATTCTCATTGAAGTTTAACCTCATCATAAGCATCTCCATCTCCTTGTAATAATCCTCCACGGACCTATTTCCTTGAGATAATGATTGAAGCCTTTGATGCAGCAACCTATGATAATGTGACGGTAAGAACTGCTTCCTCATGGCTCCTTTCATTTGTCTCCATATAGTAATCAAGTCATCACCAACTCTCCTTTGGATGCTTTGCTCATTGGTCCTCCATTGGAGTGCATAATGACCAAACTCCATTGCTGCCAACTTCACCTTCTTAGCCTCCGAATAATTATGACAATAAAAAATCATCTCCATTCTCTCCTCCCATTCCAAATATGCCTCCAGATCACTTTTTCCATGAAAGCCTTGATATTCCCTAGATTATCATCTTCATTCCTTGCTGGTCTCCCATGGATTGGCCTTTCTTGAAGTTCAAATATTTCATTAATCCCCTCATCCAAGTCATCTCAAAAGTTATTTCCCCTGAATTCCTTTCTTGGTCGTCCTCGGCCTCCTCGACCTCCTCGACCTCCTCGACCTCGGCCTCCATGAGCATCTTACCTTATATTCGGTCCTCCTTGTGATGTTTCTATCCTATCCATCCTTTGATCTATGTTATCAAATCGGGCATTCATCCGCTGTAATTGCTCCAATATAGCCCTCATGTCCGTTTGCTCACGATTTCCTGTAGCTCGGGAACCACCATGGAATCCTATGGACTCTTCTTCATTAATTCTTAAAGGTGGATCTCCTCTTCTCACCCTTGAATCTGCCATGTTAGTATGAATAATACAAAAATAAAATAGGACCTTACCAAATTCTCCCCCTCACGTGTTTTGCTCAAATAAGGACTCGACACTTGTGTTTGTACACTAGTTTTGACTTTTACCCTCTTTGAAGCTCACGCTCTCTTGCCTTTTTCCACTCAAAAAAATCTCTCTAAGTTCTAATTCAAACACCCAAAAAATAGTAATTAGATCAAAAGTATGTTTTAATTAAACTTATCAACAAAACAGTAGCAAAAAGTAAGCAATACCGAATGAATTAACAAAACCTAGTTTTCGGCTTTCTAGGCAATAAAGCAAAAAAATAAGGAAAATTTCAGAATTAGCAAGAACTGGACCAGATAGTAAGAGATTAAAGATTCAAGAATAAAACTAGAGGAAAAAGAATTTCAAACACGAACAAGAATCAAAATCGAACAAAAAAAAAAATATAGAATAGTGTTGGTTGTTGTCCTTGTAATTCAAATTTTGTATCAAATCCTTCAACTAATTTTGATCCAAATAATTTAAGCATCTGAAATTCAAATATCCAGTAGTAAAATAATTCTCCAACAACTCCAAATATTGAATAAATAATCAACAGATCAGTAGTTCCAACAAATTTCCAGCAACAAATTTCATCACCAAAATCAAAAAACCGAAATTTTTTTCTTATATATTAGGCTTTTTCTTTCTTTTTTTTTTAACTCACAGAACATAAGACAAATGAAGTAGCAAGAATCAACACCTAAATTGCAATTCCAACACCAAATAATCACCAAACCTGTGACCACCAACAAAAAAAAAAGTGCAGTTTTTTATTTTATTTTATATGTGGCCGTAAACCCCTCTCTCTCTTTTTTTTTTTTTTTGAATATATGAATGCAAATATTTAAGACTAAAACAGCAAAGATAAATCAACAAAAACCAAAATTAACAAGGACAATAATGAAATACAACCAACCAAATAGGAAACAAAAATACGGAAGAACAAGGAAAACCTAATTTGACTAGGAATTGATTTTTTTTTTTTTAAATATGCAGAACGTGTATGAGATAAATGTAACCTTAACCTAATTCCTGTAATTAACAAAAAAAGAAATAAAGTAAATAAAGATAGATCAAAGCTGAACAAAATTCGTCTCTGATGCCAAATGATATGAACCTAGGACGACCTGCTTCTAAACCAATATTATATTAGCTCGGATCTAATTATGTTTAAGTTCTAGTGGTCACCTTGACTCCTAACCAAACTTTGATTATAAATCTTGGTATATAATGAAGATGCCATAATAGGGGATGGAAGGCCTATTGATAAGTCAAACTAAAACACTCATTCACTAATGGTGTTTTAGGTGTTGAAAATAACAAAGAGAAATTCAATCTCACAAAATAAATTCTGAATATTATTAATGGTGTGTTCTTCCTAAAAAACAAGCCTTTTTATAGGCTAAGACAAAACAAAATAAAACCCTAAAACAAAAAGAAAAAACAGGCTATGCAATGAAGAATCCTAATATGGCTAAAAGTCTCCTCCTTTCCTAATCTAATTTGGATTAATTAATTCCTTTATTTTGAATTAGGAATTAATTAATTTACAATGAAAATAATAAAACAATAGCTTTCCTAAACTTATTTGTCCAGAAAATAAATAAATAAAATCCAAAAAGTAATGGTAATTTCCTAAAGCAAAAAGTAGAATCAAATTAGAAAACTAAAATACTAGCTTTTTGACTAAGTTCTAATGGTCAAATTAGGAATCAAAGACCCCTTATTTTTCCCGAACAATAGAAAATTATTTTTTGTTCTATGTTTTGAAAACATTGTTTTAAAAATATAAAACAAAAAAACATGGCCAAATAGGCCCTAGACTTCATGAGGTGGAAATAAGTGTATAAGTGGCTTTTTATGATATGTGGTTTGATGAATTAGTAGCAAAATAAGCACTAAGAGTAGAGTTGGGTCAAGCTTATAGAGATAGGTCAATTTTTTGACCTTTTTCTAAAAGGCTACAGGAGGAATTACTATACCCATAACTTATGCATAGAAAGCCCCTGAAAGTCATCTTTTTAAAGAAATTTACAGATCAATCTTCTAAGTTTTCTAGAGAAAGTTATGATGGTCTAAGTGACTATATGTTTGACTGGCCAATCCAATTTTGGATAGGTTTTGGATCCTATTCCGTGGGCATATGAGTATAAGGGTTGGACAAGTTTTGGATAGGAAAAAGGCTTTTTCAATTTTTATTTATTTTAAGTAGTGTAAGATAATAAAAAGGAAATATTTATTATTTTTTTTAATTATCTTTCCTAATATTAGTTAAAATAGGTTTTGAGAAACCCTAAAAGTATTTAAAGGTAAAGCTAGTACTCTCATTATTTTCATGATACAAAACCTATAGAGGAAGAGAGAGATAATATAGAGGAGAAAAAGGAAAAAGATCAATAGTTTTTTCTAAGATTTCTAAAGAAAAATTAAAGGAGCTTGAAGGTCTATAAAGAAATTGAGGTATTCCTTACAATTGTATTAAGGTTCTAGATATTTTGATGTATTCTCTAATATAAGATTATTTTGCTTTTTTTTTGTTCTTTGTTTTCTTAGTGGAAAATCAAGATCAAGGAAGATGTTTTGTTTCATGAAGAACCAACGTAATTTTCTTTGTTATAGAGTATAGCTAGGATGTGTTCTATATGTATTTGATCAAGATTTTATGTGTTATTTTGATTTAGTTGTCTTTGTATTATTAGATTGTATTTACTTATGTTTTTATATGGATCAAATGGACATGTACATTTGGTAAGATGAACTTTTTTTTTTTTTTTTTGGTGTGTATAAGAGATTCATGTGATATGATTTCTTCTGGATTAAGGGTTAAAAATTTTTAGTTCAAAAAAAACTTTCTAACTCACTCAAATAGAACCTATTTTGTTCACTTTTTCAACACCATAACGAAATTATTTTTCAAAACTAAATTTATCCTAGAGACTAGATTTATCAATGAACATTTTCTATTTGAATCAACCTCAAATGATTTTTACTAGATTTAGTTTTGATTTTTCAAAATTGATCTCTATACATTGTTTGCAAACCTGGACCACTTTTATAAACTTGAGATTTTAGTTTATTGAACTTGATTATTGATCTTTGAGTATAATATTTTTGAATATTAGACTTCTTACATCTTTCTTATAAGCTAGGATTAATTAATTTTGGATTTTTATAGATTCATTGATAATTTTTGGAAGTTGAGTACATTACTGGGAAACTTGAAACATTCATATATAACTTGAGTGATTCGTATTTGATACGAACCTAGATCGACTCGCATTAGAACCCGTATTATATTAGCCTGGATCTCAATTAAGTTCAAGTTCTTATGCAAAAATCTTAATACCTAACCAATCTATTATTATAAACCTTGGTATAATGAAGATGGATGTCCTATTGATAAGTCAAAACTAAAACACTCACTCTCTAATGGTGTTTAGGTGTTCAAAGAGAACTAAGAGAATTCTATCTCATAAATATTTTTTGAATAATATTGAAGGTGCATTCTGATTGAAAGATAACCCTTAAATAGGTTAAAATCACAAAGCAATTAACCCTAAACGTCTAAGAGAAAACCAGCCATACGATGTCAATTTCCTAATGTGGCCGAAATTCCATTCCTTTCCTAATTCTAATCTTGATTAATTAATTCCTTTATTTTGAATTAAGAATTAATTAATTTACAATGAAAATAATAAAATAATAACTTTCCTAAGTTGATTTATCCAGCAAATAAATAAATAGAAACCAAATAAAAGATTAATTTCCTAAAACAAAAAGTCAAAATCAAATTAGGAAACTAGTTGACTAGTTTGACCGCTAAGCTATCTTTGATCAAATTGCAGCTTGCAAAGGCTCCAAATTAACTCTCATATGTCATGTAAGATGAAAAATAGGATTATTTATGAGTCCCACACGTTGCCCTTGCTTGGACTAAAGAGAAAATGTCAAAACAAAAAAATACAGTAAAGTCAGCAACAATTACAGCAAAACCGGCCAACTATTCCCTCTATGCGCAAATGCCCATTGTTGTTGCTTTTGATTCTACATTGGCTTGATTCCATGACCTCTTAATGATATTCATTGAATCCATGAAGTGTTGGATCCATTCCATGCTGCCTGGAGTCCATATTTGCACGAAAACAGTTACTTGGGTTCATATCCGCCTCCACCACTTGGATGCTTAAAACAGGCTTTGTATCTTTGGGTATAGACATGCCCTTTTGAGAATTGATAAATTCTTGTATAATTGTAGCCATTTTGTCCTTAAATCTCTTGGCTTGATCCCTAGTGATTGGCCTAGACTTCATCCGTATTAGATTAGCACCCCAGCGGGTAGTTGATTGTGCGGGCATGGGTGGATTCTCATTAGTATTTAATGATCTTTTTGCCATGTTATGATTCAATTTTTACTTGAATGTTCTTACTAAGTAAAATAGACACTATACTAAAAATTTAGAATTTTTGTTTCACATCATTTGGACTTATATTCAATTTTTAAATGAATTTAAAAATTTATGTTTGCTTGCTGGAATCTTACAATGCGAATAGTGATATGATTTTGTTTATTTTTGTTAATGGGAAAAATAAGTCTAAAAATTTTGAAATTTGCCATGATGATTCCTTTGTGTGTCCATTTTTAAGACTAGATAATTAATATTTTTTGAGTAATTGAATTTTTCTTGAAATATGTTCCGTGTTGAATACTAATTTCCAAATTCTGACATAAGATTTGAAATATTGAGTTGATAATGGGTTTATGCTTTTCTTTTCCTTAGAAAATTTACACATATTCTTTAACATTTCTATTTCAATCTTGGAAAGTGTCATTGAAAAACATGATAGTTTGCTTGTTTATTTATTTTGATATTGACTATGGTTATATGAAAGTTTAAAAGAATATGTTTGTATTGTTATTACAATGGCTTGAAATATGCATTAAGGTATGAAACATGCATCTGTTATGAACTTTAATGTATGGCATGATATTATAATATGTTAATAAGTTAAAATGAACCAAACATAAGACACAAAGTTTTGGTATCTTTGTCTAAGTTAATTTTGAAAAGCCATGGTGCTTTGTACCAAAATATGAAAAGTCGCGTGCACTATCATAAAGATATGATATGATAAATGGGTGTTTTATACCTTATGAAATACAGTAAGTGGATATTTTACACCTTATAAAAATCCAATTTAAGTTCCCTATACTTTATTATATGACACCTAATAAGAGTTAACTATGTTTTGATTGATTGATAAGCTACATGTTAATATACGTAAGTGTTGATTTACATGTTGTGGAATATATGTTATATGATAAATTTTATATGTTTCAATATGAATCATACATATGTTATTGTATATATAATATGGAACAGATTATGAACTTACTATAGTCATTTCATGTTATCATTATGCCATGTGCATTATATGATAAGGATTACTTGGTTTGCTATATGCATGTTGGCATGGTAGACATATTTATGTTTAATATTTATAGCTTGGAAAATTGCTGGTTTACTTGTAAACTTACTCATGATTTGTTATTTCTTTTAGTATTGTCAATGAGTAAGCCTGATATGTTTGTCCTGTTAAAAAGATGTTAAAACTACTTTTTGAAATGGTGAATTAGATGATGAGATTTTCATGGAATCTAAAGGTTTTATTATTGATGGTTAATAAAAGAAAGTTTGCAAATTAGTTAAATCATTTTATAGTTTAAAATAAGTGTCAAAGCAATGATATGAACAATTTTATTCTGTGATTCTTTCATATGATTTTGTTATTAATGTTACTAATCGATGTATTTACATCAAATTGTTAGAAAATTCATCTATGATTTTTTGCTTATAGACAATATTCTTATTTTTTATACAAATTTGAATGCAATCAATGGTATAAAAAATGCTTTTGTCCAAAACTTGATATAAATGATCACAACATAGCCAATATTATTTTAGGTGTAGAATTGATAAAGTGTAATGTAGGAATTACTTTGATACAGGTACATTATGTTGATAGTTTACTGAAAAAATTCAATCTTTATGCTACGTCAACTCCTTTTAATCCCTATTCCATGTTGACAAAAAAAATAAAAGGATTCCAATATTGCAACCTTTATATTCTTAAATTATTGGTTCTTTTATGTCCAAGTGATCCAATATTGCAGTGTTAACAAAAAATAAAAGTGATATATCATATGTTGTTAACAGATTAAACAAGTATACTCGTAATCCTAGTAGTGATTATTCGATTACTATAGAAAAGATTTTTAAATACCTTAAAGGACTAATTGATTAGAGTATTAATTATAGTTTTCCTACAATCTTGGAAGGTTTTAATGATACTAATTTAGATTTAGATGAAACTAATGCCATTAGTGATCATATTTTCACTTTGGGAGGTGCAACAATAGCATGGAAGTTAACAAAGTATTCTATAATTTCCATACGAAATTATGGAAGCTAAATTTATTGCTTTAGACCTTACCAGTAATAAAGAAAAATGGTTGAGAAGTTTCATCCAGTTCATATTGTACCTTTGCAATGTGATAGTCAAGCAATTATTGTAAAAGCAAACAGTAAAAATTAACAATGAGAAAAGGAGAAATATCATAATTAGACATAGTACTACTAAAGAATGACTGATTTTGTTAGATCTAAAAAGAATATTGTAGATCGGCTTACAAAAAGGCTTGGTGTGTGGGTGAGTTATTGAATCATTAAGGAAATGGGATAAAAGCCTATAAAAATAGTCACTATAGTAGACAACCAACCCTTGTGATTGGAAATCCCATGAAAGTGGTTCAATGAATAGAGCAAAACTATAATGTGACTATGAAGTATTATTTTAAATTAAGGAGAATTTGTTAATTCCATTTCTATGATGATAGTACTTAAAATTTATGATGGTATAAGAAGAGACTCATTATAGATGAAACCATAGCATGTTTAAACGTAGGGAGTTCATAACAAACAATCCTTAAAGGATTCACCAAAGTAAATATTGTAGTGTGGTTGCTACTATAAGAAATTAGGCTACTCCATGAAATATTTTTGATAAAAAATACTTGCACATAACCATTAAAGCTAAACCAAACTGGCACTCAGAAAAGCTTAACTAAATAGTATGTATTGTAAGTCAAAATCTTGCTTAAATGTATTGTTAGACATTTCGTTCACTATAGCTTTTCAGATGAAAGCTTTATAAATGCTCAAAATATATTTATTCCATTTTAATAATTTTTAATTAAATTATGATGGGGATTGTTATATTCATTTAAACAATTATTATTTAAATATATTTTACATAACAGATTTTTTGGTTTTGGACTGGAAGACCAAGTCATGTTGTCTACATCTATAGTTTAACTTGTTAGTTGGATATGCTTGGTAGAATTCTAGTTAAATTGGTTTAAAGATATTTTAGTCTTATAAATGTTGGGTTGTGTATTTATTGATTTAACATTGAATAAACTGTCAACATATTTATTAAATTGTTTAACATTTATTTTTTAGTTAAAAATATCAATTATTTTGTTTCTAACAAGTAGAATATTTCGACCATCTAGTTTTTCCCTAGTCTTATAATTAGGAGCTCTTTTTTTATTTGAAAAAAGAAAAAAAGAAAAAGAAAAAGACTTCTATATTGACGGGACTACTCTTGAGGTCCTTTTCGGATGTCCTGGAGAGTTTGGTCTAGGTAAACCCTACCAAATTTCCTATTGAAAATTGAGTAAATCCTCCTTGTAATTTGGATATAACTAGGGGTGGGCAAAATCCAATCTAATCCTTACAAACCGACCAATCCAATATATTTTTAACAGTTTGGATTAGGTTTTTACATAAATTGGATTGGATTGGGTTCAAAATATCATAAATTATTTGGATTGGATTGGTTATTGTGTTGAAAATATTAACCAAATCCAAATCATATATTATATGATTAAAAAATTATATATATATACAGTTTTTTTTTTTCATTTTTATACACTAATTTATAATAATTTTTTTAACATATCCCAAATTCCCAAATGAAATTGGTGAACCAGTAAAAGTTGATTGACTTATGATTTACCAAAGTTTTAAGGTTAAAAAAAAATAAAAAAGAATTAAGCATTGAATCTTGAGTATTTGAATTGATGAATGTATTATTTTACATTATTTGTTCTAACAATTTTAATTTGATTTTGTACGAGTGAGATGATGACTATTATTGCTTGCTCCTTGATAAGAACCTAGGACGACCTACGCCTAAATCTGTATTATATTAGCCCAGATCTAATTGTGTTCAAGTTTTAATGGTCACCTTAACCCCTGACCAACCTATGATTAGAAAACTTGGTATATTGAAGGTGCCACAATAGGTGATGGATTTCCTATTATAAGTCAAACTAAAACACTCACTCACTAATGGTGTTTTAGGTGTTCAAAAGAACAAAGAGAAATTCAATCTCATAAAATAAATTCTGAATATTATTAATGGTGTATTCTTCCTCAAAAACAAGCCCTTTTATAGGCTAAGAGAAAACAAAATAAAACCTAAAAACGAAAGGGAAAATCGGCCAATAGGATTAGGAAACTAAGTATGGCCGAATTTTCTCTCTCCTTTCCTAAACTAATTTTGATTAATTAATTTTTTATTTTAAATTAGGAATTAATTAATTTTCAATGAAAATAATAAAATAATAAATTTCCTAAACTTATTTGTCCAGAAAATAAATAAATAAAAACTAAAAAAGTAAAGGTAATTTCCTAAAACACAACGTAGAAATCAAATTAGGAATCTAAAATACTATCTTTTTGACTAAGTTGACTTTAACCAATTTTTGACCAATTTAGGCTCCAAATCAGCTTCCATATGCTTTGTAGGATGCCAAATAGTCTGATTATGAAGTCCCACACGTTTCCCTTGCTTAGAGGAAAGAGAAAAAGCCAATTCAGCAAAATACAGTAAAGCTAGTGGAAAATACAGCAAAACCCGGCCAATTTCTCTCTCATGCGCACACCACTTAAATGACCAGCTTAGCTTTGGAATTGAACAGTTCCCATGGCTTATTAGTGATATCAAGTGAATTCAAGAAGATTTGGCCCCATTTCATGATGTCCGGAATCCATAAATGAACCAAAACCGCTATCTGGGTCCGTATTGACTTCCACCGCTTGTATACTCAAAACAGGTCTTGGATCTTCGGATATAGACAAGCCCTCTTGAGAATGAATTACACACTGGATAAAGGCAGAAATTTTGTCCCTAAACCTCTTAGCTTGAGCCCTAGTGATCGGCTTAGTCTACATCCGTATCGGGTCAGCACTCTAGTGGGTTGTCGGTTGTGCGGGCACGGGCGGATTCGCATCACTCCTGGATGAAGTGCATGATGTGTATCAGTCGCTAACTTTTCTTATTTACTTTGCATTGAAGAGTTTTTTTTTCTTTTTTTTTTTTTTTTAACATCGATGAGTGTTGTTGAATATTATAGGTTGCATACTTATAGATTGCAATATTATATTTTATTCTATATGGGATTACTCTAATTGTATTTTATGTTTGGATAACTCCAATTTATTATTTTTATTTTATGTTTGGAAGATTTTTAATTTGTATTATATATTTATAGACTAATAAGTTTCAAACTGATTAACCAATCCAAACCAAACTGATCATAAATGGTTTGGTTTGATTTGGATTTAGTGCTTTAATAGTTTGAATTGAATTCTCTATTAGGTAAATTGAAGATTATGGATTAGATTATATTTTAGTCCAAACAGTACAGAAAAATATCAAAGCATTTTTAATAAAATTTTCACAAAATCATCAATCAAAGATAATATAAATACAAACTTAATGAGTGGACATAACCTGTCAACTAAAGCGTAGGAGAACAGTTCAAAAATAAAATTAAAGGACAAACTCAATGAGTGGAATAAAATAATAATATGAAAAGTTTTGAAAATGTTTGAAATAGTAATTAATCTTAAAGAAAGTTTCGACAACCTTTGAAATAGTCATTAATCTTAAAAATCTTTAACTCAAGACTTTATTTCCACTCTTTTGAAAAGTTTCATTTTTTAAAACCATTTCACAAAATCCAACTTGTACCCAAAATATATATTATAAAATGAGCATTTCATAATTAAGAAAATTAAAATATTAATAACCAACTGAAACATAAATTTAATATTAGACAATAAACAATATAATCTTAAGCAGAGAAGAATAATGAAAACGTTGGAAAACTACCAATATATGTATATCTGCTAGAAAATCATACAATGTGCTATACGATATACCTAGCACTATCAATTGGTGTAAAGAGTCCTAAATGACCACTAGAGAATAAAGAGACATAAAGAAACAAATGTCATGAGGGACCAACATACAATTCGTCATCAATTCAAAAGAATGGTACTTAATGTAATCATCATTCTCTCATATCATGGCAACCTATCATTCTACGGTCAATGAGAGAATGGCATCCAACTCATCATCATATAAAAAGAATGGCACATAACTCATCACCGTTCTCTCATATTGCGATTACGAATAGGATAACTAAGCCAGCTGATGCGAAGTCGCCCCTGCCCGCACAACTGACAACCTGCAGGGGTGCCAACCCGATACGGATGAAGATCGGACCGATCCCTAGGGCTCAAGCTAAGAATTTTAAGAAAAATATTTCTGCTTTTATCCAGGGAGTAATTGATACTCAAAAGGGCTTATCCATACCCAAAGATCCAAGACCTATTTTGAGCATACAAGTGGTGGAAGCCGATACGGACCCGGGTAGCGATTTTGGTGCATTTATGGAGTCCGAGTAGCAAGAAATGGTTCCAACTCTTTATGAATTCAATAAATATCACAAAAAGGTCATGGAAACAAGTCGAGGCAGAAGTAAAACCAACTTGTATGGACTTGTATGGAAAGCTTCAAAATTTGGCTGAAAATTACTGTATTTTATTGAGTTAGGTTTTTCTCTTTCCTCCAAGCAAGGGCAACTTGTGGGACTCGTAATAATCTTATTTGGCATCCTAAAAAGTATATAGAAGCTGATTTGGAGCTCAAATTGGTCAAAAATTGGCCAAAGTCAACTTAGTAAAAAAGCTAGCATTTTAGTTTCCTACTTTGATTCTACTTTTTGTTTTACGAAATTACCATTACTTTTTGGGTTTTGTTTATTTATTTGATGGACAAATAAGTTTAGAAAAGATATTATTTTATTATTTTCATTATAAGTTAATTAATTCCTAATTCAAAATAAGGGAATTAATTAATCCAAATTAGATTAGGAAAGGGTGTGAAATTAGGCAATTTCCTAATTAGATTCTATGTTGGCCGAAATTTCCTAATCCTTTTAGGGTTTTATTTTGGTCATTCAAAGCCTATTTAAAGGATTATTTTCAATGAGAAATCAAGCTTTAATTTTATACAGAAAATTATTTGTGAGATTAAATTTTCTTTGTTCTTTTAAACACCTAAACACCATTGATGAATGAGTGTTTTAGTTTGACTTATTAATAGGCCTTCCATCACCTATTGTGGTATTTCATTATATACCAGGATTTTTAATCACAGGTTGGTTAGGGGTTAAGGTGACCATTAGAACTTGAGTATAATTAGATCCGGGCTAATATAATATGGGTTTAGGAGTAGGTGGTCCGAGGTTCGTATCATTTGGTATCAGAGCCGAATTTTGTTCAGGTTTGATCTATTTTTACTTGCTTTCTTTGTTTTTTTGTTAATCTGCTATTTTAGGATTAGGTTAAGGTTACTTCTATCGTCATACATGTTCTGCATATTAAAAAAATAAAAAAAATTCATTCCTAGTTGAATTAGGATTTCCTAGTTTTACCGTATTTTTGTTTCCTAGTTTGTTGGTTGTCTTTTATCATTGTTCTTGTTAATTTGGTTTTTTGTTGATTTTTCTTTGCTGTTTTAGTCTTCAATATTTGCATTCATATATTCAAAAAAAAAAAAAAATATATATATATATATATTCAAACAGATATATAAAAATAAAAAATAAAAAAAACTACACTTTTGTACTTTGTTGTAGGTCACGGGTTTGGTGATTATTTGGTGTTGGAATTGCAATTTAGGTGTTGATTCTTGCTACTGCAGTTTTTTTATGTTCTGTGAGTGAAAAAAAAAAAAAAAAGAAGAAGAAAAGCCAACTAAAAAAAAAAAAATTCGGTTTGTTGGAATTTGATTTGTTTGCTGGAAATTATTGGAGCTGCTATTTTATTGATTATTTATTAAATCTTTGGAGTTGCAGGAAAATTATTTTTGTTACTGGATATTTAAATTTTGGGTGTTTAAATTATTTGGATTAAAATTAGTTGAAGGATTCGATACAAAACTTGAATTACAAGGACAACAACCAACACTATTCTATATTTTTGTTTGATTTGATTCTTATTCGTGTTTGAAATTCTTTTTCCTAAATTTTATTCTTGAATCCTTAATCTCTTACCATCTGGTCCAGCTGTTGCTAATTCTGAAAGTTTCCTTATTATTTTGCTTTATTGGCCTAGAAAGCTGAAAACTAGAATTTGTTAAATTCATTAGGTATTACTTTCTTTTTGCTACTGTTTTGATGATAAGTTTAATTAAAACATACTTGTGATCTAATTGTTGTTTTGTGGGTATTTTAATTAGAACTTTGAGATACTTCATTGAGTGGAAAAGGGCAAGAGTGTGTGAGTTTAAAAGAGGGTAAAAGCCGAAATTAGTGTGAAAACATGAGTGTCGAGACCTTGATTGAGTGAAACATGTGAGGGAGTGGATTTGGTGAGGTCTTATTTTATTTTTGTATTATTCATACTAACATGGCAGATTCAAAGGTGAGAAGAGATGATCCACCTTTAAGAATTAATGAAGAAGAGTCCGTAGGATTTCATGGTGGTTCCCAAGCTACGAGGAGTGGTGGGCAAACGAACATGAGGGCTATATTGGAGCAATTGTAGCGGGTAAATGCACAATTTGATAATATAGATCAAAGGATGGATAGGATAGAAACATCACAAGGAGGGTCGAACATAAGGTTAGATGCACATGGAGGTCAAGGTCGAGGTCGAGGTTGAGGAGGCTGAGGGCGACCAAGAGAGGAATTCGAGAGAAGTAACTTTGGAGATGACTTGGATGAGGTGTTTGATGAAATTTTTGAGCCTCAAAAAAGGCCAATCCATGGGAGTCTAGAAAGGAATGAAGATGATGATCTAGGGAATATCAAGGTAAACATTCCACCTTTCATGGGAAAAAAGTGATCCGGAGGCATATCTGCAATGGGAAGAGCGTACGGAGATGATTTTTGATTGCCACAACTATTCGGAGGCTACGAAGGTGAAATTGGCAGCAATGGAATTTGGTCATTATGCATTCCAATGGTGGACGGATGAGCAAAACAGCCGAAGGAGAGCTGATGATGACTTGATCACTACATGGCGACAAATGAAAGGAGCCATGAGGAAGCGATTCGTACCATCACACTATCATAGGTTTCTGTATTAAAGGCTTCAATCTTTATCTCAAGGAAGTAGGTATTTGGAGGATTATTACAAGGAAATGGAGATGCTTATGATGAGGTTAAGTATGAATGAGGATAGAGAAGCAACCATAGCAAGATTCCTTGGTGGTTTGAATCGTGAGATAGCCAATCAACTAAAATTGCAACAATATGTGGAATTAGAGGAGATGTTGCATGTGGCTATTAAATTAGAGCATCAATTCAAGAGGAGGGGTGTAGGCTCACGGTTTGGAGGAGTTTCCAACAGCGGAAGATCAAATCCAAGTGGCTGGAGAAACAATCCTACCTTTGAGAACAAACCAAAACCAAAATTTGGTGAAGAAAGTTCCAATCGGCCAAAAAGGAAGTCCAAGATCGAATCTGTCCAAGCACCAAAGAATGGGGTAAAATTTGATCCTAAATCTTCAAGATCTAGAGAAATTTTTTGTTTTAAGTGCCAAGGATGAGGACACATCGCTACCCAATGCCCAAATAGAAGAATCATGGTGTTAAAAGGCAATGGTGAGCTAGAATTGGAAAGTGAGGAAAGTGGTGATGAAACCAAGCAAGAGGAGGAGGAAGAGCTTAAAGGTGAGGCCAAAACTTTGAATGCTTCCCATGCTGAATTAAGCTTGGTTTCTAGGAGAGTGCTGGCTGCATACAAGGATGAGGATCAAGTTCAAAGGGAAAATATCTTCCACACCCAATGTGAAATCCAAGGTAAGATTTGTAGTATGATTATTAATAGTGGAAGTTGTACAAATGTAATTAGTAACATTGTGGTTGATAAATTAGTCTTAACAACTATTAAACATCCCGAACCATATAGATTACAATGGCTTAATGATAGTGGTGAAATGAAAGTGAATAAACAAGCTAAGATAAATTTAGCATAGATAAATATGAGGATGTTGTTTTGTGTGATGTTGTGCCTATGCATGCCGGACATATACTATTAAGTAAACCATGGCAATTTAATAAAGATGCTACTCATTATGGTTGAGAGAATTGTATTATTTTTAAATTTAAAGGTAAGAAGGTCAAGCTGGAGCCATTGACTCCCAAGGAAATATATAGAGACCAATTGCAAATACAACAAAGGAGGGAGGCCGAGAAGCTCAAGGAGAAAGCTAGTATGGCACCTACGGCTTCACCATCCATCCAAGAAGGTAAGTCCGAGTTTTCTATCCAAGGTAAGTCCTCTAAAACCCAGGTTGAGTGGAAAAATTTGAACAAAGCCAAGGATGAGGAATTTAGTACAAAAGCCGAGAGTGAAGCAAAATTCAATGAATTCGTGAGTGAGAAAGGAAAAGAAAGAAAAGAAAGGGAAAATAAAAATTTTTATTTGAGTTTTGGGGATGTTAATAAAGCTATCTTGAGTAAGAAACCATTGCTGGTCATGAATCATAAAGATGCTTATTTAAAAATATTTTTGTTGTATAGAACTTTATCTGCCTTTTTGAGAGCTTTACTTTGTTGAAATTTGAACATTTGAAAGAGATTATTTGCTAACTTTAAAAAGTGTAATTTTTGCCATAATAAGCATGTATTTTTAGATTTTTTTTGTGTTAGTGTTTGACCCAGGAGATTGGATTTGGTTGCTCTTAAAAAAGGAAAGGTTTCCAAAACAAAGAAAGTCAAAGCTTATGCCGCGTGTGGATGGACCTTTTCAAGTTTTGGAGTGGATTAACGAGAATACCTACAAACCTGATTTAATAGATGAGTACAGGTGATGACTTTGATTTGAGGGCAAATGCTTTTCAAGAGGAGGGGAATGATGCGAATCCATCCATGCCCGCACAACTAATAACCCGCTGGGGTGCCAACCCGATATGGATGAAGACTGGGCCGATCCATAGGGCTCAAGCTAAGAAGTTTAAGAAAAATATTTCTGTCTTTATCCAGGGAGTAATTCATACTTAAAAGGGCTTGTCCATACCCAAAGATCCAAGACCTGTTTTGGGCATACAAGTGGAAGCCGATACGGACCTGGGTAGCAGTTTTGGTGCATTTATGGAGTCTGAGCAGAAAGAAATTGTTCAAAATCTTTATGGATTTAATAAATATCATTAAGAAGTCATGGAAACAAGTCAAGGCAGAAGTAAAACCAACTTGTACGGACTTGTATGGAAAGCTTCAAAATTTGGCCGAAAATTACTGTATTTTGTGCTGGTTTTACTGTATTTTGTTGAGTTGGGTTTTTCTCTTTCCTCCAAGCAAAGGAAACTTGTGGGACTCCGTAATAATCTTATTTGGCATCCTAAAAATCATATAGAAGCTGATTTGGAGCTCAAATTGGTCAAAAATTGGCCAAAGTCAACTTAGTTAAAAAGCTGGTATTTTAGTTTCCTAATTTGATTCTATTTTTTTCTTTAACGAAATTACCATTACTTTTTGGGTTTTATTTATTTAGTTGCTAGACAAATAAATTTAGGAAAGTTATTATTTTATTATTTTCATTAAAAATTAATTAATTCCTAATTCAAAATAAAGGAATTAATTAATCCAAATTAGATTAGGAAAGGGTGTGAAATTAAGTAATTTCCTAATTGGATTCTATGTTGGCCGAAATTTCCTAATTATTTTAGGATTTTATTTTGTTCATTCAAAACCTATTTAAAGGCTTATTTTCAATGACAAATCAAGTTTTAATTTTATACAGAAATTATTTGTGAGATTAACTTCTCTTTGTTCTTTTGAACACCTAAAACACCATTAGTGAATGAGTGTTTTAGTTTGACTTATCAATAGGCCTTCCATCACCTATTGTAGCGTCTTCATTATATACTAAGGTTTCTAATCACAGGTTGGTTAGGGGTCAAGGTGACCATTAGAACTTGAGTATAATTAGATCCGGGCTAATATAATACGGGTTTAGGAGCAGGTCGTTTTAGGTTCGTATCACTAGAATATGACTAATAACATATAACAAAACCACTTATACTATATGGTACACATTTTTAAAAATAATAGTACAATATTTATAACAATCATTTCAAAATCATACTTTCTATTTTTTTAAACAAATACAGTACCATAATTAGGAATTTAATATTCAAACTTGACCATTTATTTAAATATTCCAAATCATCATTTTATGCAAAAACATAAAGATTAATAGTGAAAAATATATCATCACAAACCACTTTAAATATCTTTAAAAATCCAACTTCCAATTCCCTTTCTTAAAACCAAATATTTTCCAAAAATATTAAAACATCAATACAAATACTATAATTTTTAAATACCATGATTCTCAAGTTCTCCATGAACTCGTTAAAATTTAAAATCATTTAAAAACTTGTCAAAAATCATATGAAATGGTAGCACAATGTAAAAGTATATATTCATATCTATATACAATAAGCATTTAAATCAAATTATATATAAGATATCCAAACCATATATTGTGCTAATACATCCAAAATCATTTAAAAATAGAATCCACTTGCAGTGAGTATTGACCTCCACTTTTACTTCTCTATAACATCAGCTTCAATCTCAATACAGTTGCCTATAATACAATAATTATTTTTTAGACTTTCAAAATCAAACCTAAGACATTGATGCATACTAACTAGCCCAAAATAACTTTTATAACTCTAAAAATCTAAAATTAGATACCGAACAATTCAATTATATTGTGAGCCTTAAATATCTAAGATCCAAAATTAGAGTTTTTTTTATCTAGAGACCAATTTAATGAAATTAAACCTTTCATTTGGTCCCAATAATACTTAATTACACTAATTCAACTTCAATTTTGTTCAGTTTGTGCAATTCTATCCAAATACAGTTTAATCTTATCCATATTAAACTAATTGATCCAAAAATTGAAAAATTATCAAATGATATCCAAAGTTTACAACTTTATATTAGTGGAAAGATAAAAGATGGGTAACACAGTGGTGTGCTCAGCTTGATCAAAAAATGTTACTGGTGGTTGGAAAACACATTGGAAAATTGAGCCAAATTTGATATTGATGAATTTCTCAAACCGTTAAGAATTTCAACAAATAGAAGTTGGATTTCAGCTTAGAGGGTCCAAATTAGGGGTAAGAAAGGTATGGCATGGCCTAAAATAGCCAAAATCCGAAAAATTTTCAGGCCACCAAAAAACCACACCACCGCTATAAAAAATGGCCTATCACGGAGCAATTTGGTTTGAAATTTGGTAGGCTTGGTCTAAATTCCATGGGCAGTCTAGGTATGTGGTGCGTGGATTGAGATTTGGCTAAAAATTGGTTAAACTTTGGTGAGAAGGTGGGTGGCGGCCTCCAATTTGGATAGCCTATTTGGGCACATTTAGTGACCGTTCACTGTGAAACTTGGTGGCTGGCTGATCTTAGGATGGACAAGTGATGGTTAGGTATATGTGCATTTATCCTTTGGAAAATAGATCAAAACTGATGAAAACTGCAATTTTGAAAGTGAGATTCATCGTGGTTGTGGGTATCAACCCAGTCAAGTTTGGGTAAAGGTTTCCTTGGAATTTTAAGGTTCACTCACCTTAAAGCATGGTTTCCAAGGTATTTATAGATCTTTGGATCAAACAAGGGACAAAAAAATAAGCTTGGTTTGGACATAGATTAAATTATAATAATCAAAATTCTTAGAATCATAACTTTTTAATGAAAAATCAGAATTTAACATACCGCGAGTATGTGAATTCGATCGATCCATACACAATGGTTCAAGAGTCAAAGTCAAAATCTATCTCTAAAGAAAAGTCAAATTTGATCATATTTAAAAGTCCAATTTGATCAAACTTGGTTAAACTATCCAAAATTTCAAATTCCAAGTGTTTTCTCCTAACGTTACATATACTCTTTTATTCTTCTATCAAAATTCTTCTTCACTCACCATCGTTTAATTTTCTTATTTACAATTTAAAAAAAATACTGAATTTTTTTTTTATATACTAAAAAAATATAATTTTTTGTATTAGATATATCTTGAGCATTACATGTATTTTAAAGCATTTGTGAGAATTCTTATTTGCATGTAAGATTTCTTTAAAATCATTGTCTCTTAGAAGATAAATGTTTAATAACCCAATACAAAAAGAGATATATCTTTTCTAAAAACTATGCGTTTGCTCAATCCAACATAATAAGACATTTAAGACTCTAAATTAATATTGTTGGTATTATGATTGTGATTGTAGCTCAGATTTTTTATTGTAATGTATCCAACATGATAGCATATCGGGAAGAATAGTAGAAATTGACATGGAATCTGAACACTACATGTAGATGAGATATGCTTTTCCAATACCATTTCCTTCCTATTCTCTCCGACTAATATTAGAAGTTGGCATGCAACCTGAAAAGTATGTTATGAAATTTTCTTCGCATTTCCTATACCCTGACTATGTTTTGCTTGGTCTGGAATCCGGACATTATAATAAACGCATTAAACCTTGTGCATTAATAAAAACAATGGCTTATGTGACTTTTGAAAAAAAAAAAATAATAAAAGCTTACTTCAAATCTTATTCATTAGTATAAATCAGTAAAATATGTTGTACTTCAAATAAATTGTTGGGCTTAGCATTGCCTCCATCGTATGGAGTTTTAGGAGCTCACATGAACATGTTCTACTTCATTGATTAAAAGAAATAATTAGTTAAGGCCTTTCCAAATTAGTAGGAACTTCCTAGAATTATGGTAAGAGTAAAAAGACGTTAATGGTATTTTTTATTAAAGAAGAATAGAGAAATTTTTCAGTAAATTATGTTAAGAGTAATAAGGAATGTTAATGGTATTTTTCTTAAAGAAGTATAGAGAAAATTTTCAGTACATGTCGTGTACAAACAATGTGGTACACATAACCAATGAAATAGAGCCATGTGTGCCATTTGTAACACATCATCAAATGATGTGGTACACAAGACCAATGTGAAGAGCCATGCATACAATTTGTAATACATCATATTAATGAAATAATAATCTTTGAACTATCGGTCAATTGTTGCTTTTAGAAATATTTTACCCCTTAATAGGTTGATAGCTGCTTTGACACAGCATCCCTCAGAATAAGTTGGACGCAAAATTCTCTCCTCGGCTCAATACACTAAAACAACAATGCCATCGAACTCTCTCGTGCAAATAGCTAAGCGGTGCAGAAGTAGAATTCAAAACCCTGGGACGTTTTACCAAAACGTGACTAAATTCAGATCCACCAGAACCGACCTACCATCAGCAGCATAAATATTCCAAAACAAGCTTCCATCGTTGTTGGTGTTTTAGGCAACAGGAATTTTAGGTTCACCTAAATTCACAAAAGCCTCGGCACGCATTATGCGTGCAGTTGCAGCATCCCAAGAAACAAGTTGATTCATGAACATGCTCACATACTTTCCCTTGTCATTCTGCAAGTCCAATGCCATGGGATCACTACACAAAAGTCTGGATAGTGTTCAAAGAAGGTGAAGCAGATGGCTGCACATACCTTGTAATCCAAATAATATGAATGCTACATGAAGAGAAAAGAAACAAGATTAGTCCTCCAATGTAAGAAAACCTGTAGTTATTCATCTGCATAAGAGAGAGATATCATTTACGCACCTCCCACACGTCCAAACTG
Source organism: Ziziphus jujuba (assembly GCF_031755915.1). NCBI lineage: Eukaryota > Viridiplantae > Streptophyta > Magnoliopsida > Rosales > Rhamnaceae > Ziziphus > Ziziphus jujuba. The sequence goes on from NC_083379.1 coordinate 23,885,838, forward strand.
ATTATGGGCTGCACAAGAAGACATGATCGATTACTAGAACATCTATATATGGAAAAAAAACCAAAGAAATAGATTGACTTACTATGTCATCCCAAACAAGAGGGGTAATAGCATTGGATGTTTTAATTATTTCAAGTCTTCTCTCTTTCCTCTTCACTGAAATAGTCAGTCGAGCAAGAGCAATATCAGGAACATCAATACAATTATTATTATTATTATTTTTTTTTTCCATTCCTCATAATCAAGAATCTTCATTTTTTTTTTTTATCATATAATATCATGCAGATGTATCTAGCATTAATTACTAATCCTTGATGTAATTAACTAAAGTGCCATAGGGATACATATTAAAAAACAAAATACATGTAAAGCAGCCTGATGGGGAAACAAAGCATCATATAAGTTTCCATATTGGAAAGCAAAAGGCCATAAAGCATAGCTTACATATAAAAAGGTCAGAGAATCAAAGCTGGTCTATCGATCTATTAAATAAATTATAAATTGAAATACATCATGATATGAATTACGCATTCTAAAAAATTATTGTCTATCAAGTCTAATGCCCCCATTCTTGAACACTTCACTATGCTGATTCTGTCTTTACTCTAAAAAACACCAGTATCGTTGAGTGTTTGGTATGTTAAATGTGAGCTGCCTTGTTTTGTTTTTCCTGTTACATACCAGCTTTTTAGAAGCATCTCAACAGATTAAAAGCAGCTGTTGCTATAACTTTTTCAGTAGGGACAAGTATGTTGAATCTTCCTTTAGCATTTCTAAGATATTCTTTCACAAGTAATCCAGAAGTTCCTTTTCAAAGCACTTATATACCAGCATTTTCCAACATTATAAATGATACATATTTTTTTAAGAACAAGAATTCACAAGTAGGTGAAATATGGGAATTTTTTCTTACCATCATAACTTTATTAAAGTAACACAAATTCACAAACTAAACAAGAATTGAGGATTATATAATTGAAAGGACTATTGGCATTTCATCTCCAATACATTAATCAGATTGTTCCAAAAACTAAGAGAAGAACTTACAAACAAGCCAAACCCAACCAGAGCCAAATAGAGTAAGTGCTGCTTCTATAAAGTTCTCTCTGAAATTTGTGAAGGAACCAAAATCCTTTTCAATTTGCTTAAGTAAACCTAACTTAGGTGTGTCCCCTCCTCCAGGTTGCATTGATTCCCAAAAGAAATCATGATTCCAAACCTGCAAATGAACCCAAGAAATATCCACAGAACCATCACACGATGATTTATTTATTTATTTTTTTCCAGGCTACGCCCATAGGGCGTTAGGTATGGAATCCATTTAGTAAAAGAAGCTGTTAAGAAACTATTAAGTGGTTAAGTTGTTCTGAAGTGAACCAAACTATGTACATCGTACTTTAACAAACACATGCCAACACATCCTATCACACATAGGCCAGCCAGTAACTTAAAATAAATGTGGGTATGTCTAAAAGGAAATTACCAGTTTACCAAGATTAGAACAAGAGAACAAATATACACCCAAGGCTCTTAAACAATATTAAGTTATTAGTAAGCCTGGAAACTTAAATTGTTTAGAATTGGATCTAACCATGTATAAGTCAACGTAATCACAAACTAACTTTTATCTATTCAATAATTTTACATTGTGAAATTTTGACTCGTACATTTTGCAAGATGGATACATAGAAATATGTTAAACAATGTAAATAAGACGATATAAGTGTTGCATCTCACTAGAGGGACCATACAGTTCCTTGCAATTGTAAAAGTTAATCATTGTAAGCTAAGAGAAGGAAATACATGCTATATGATCCCACTGTATCAGTATGCTTCTTTCTTTTCATTTTCATTAAATTTCCGACTAGTTGAAACAATCATATAAGACTTTGGTGCAGTTTGTATCAACATTATCCAAATGATACTATTGCTAAGTTTTTATAAAAATTTATGAGCCGTTATTTTATCTATTAATCACATGTAATATGAAATTGAAGTTTTTGTCTTTAATTTGAACATGAAACAGACATAAAAATATTTCTAAACCTTTCATTTTGAATTAAGGAAACAATATGTAGTAGCAAATATAAATCTATTAGTACTGAAGCACGACATAACAGTAACCATAGGGTTCCATTCTAGACTTGCTATCATAATTTGGGTTGAGTGGTAATTACATTTTACTAATTTAGTAAATGTTGAAGTCAATTACTACTAGAGTCAAGATAAACAATCCAAGGCACCAAATAGTCTTCATCTTAACCTTTAAGAATGTTTAAACCAAAAACTCAAATGATTAGCCGAGAAAATATACAAAAGAGATACCAATCTTGTATACCTGAGCAGCATTATTAAACTCCGGTAATGGGTTTCCATTATTATACGTTACTTTGACAAGTTCATCCATGGTGAGGCCATATAGTGCGTCATTCTTCTCCAGTTGTTTGTTCAAACCTTCCACATAACCACGATGATGCGCCCCCCAATGCATCTCCAATGTCCTTTGACTCATATAGGGTTCTAAAGCATCCTGTGATACAAAAGTAGGATAGTCATGCCCATGAAATTAATTAATTAATTAAAGACCTCTAAAGCTGCTAAAAGTTTAATCCCACAACTAGAAGGGCCTGATATCTTATAACTAAAATAGGTGATTTGCCATTTCATTTTTATTTTTCCTTTTTAATAGCATATTATAAGGAGAAATGTTACAGAAACATGCCCTCTGGAAAATTTTACACAGGTAACAGCTATTTTATAGTTTCAATTTCCCTTGTACTAATTTTCCTACATTCCCAGTATCAGAGATAATTATAAGAAACTGAATGATAATACAACATTAAGTTTAATTTTATGAGTAATGTTACAGGTTGCAAATCTTTTTACATACTTTTTTACCAACTGATCTGGCACATGATGTCTTGGTTCTTATTGATTGAGAATTTAATACAAACTATACAATGCAAATGATTAAAAGATTGCCATGTCATTTGTCATGTTAGTTGGTAAACAAGTGGGTGCTTGTAGCATTCTTTTAATTTCATAGTATTTCCTAAATGTAGGTAAATGCATGGAACATTGGATGTTTGAGTATTTTAAATATCCAGAAGATATTTCAGCACCCCTATTCATATTATTTTCATTTTTTTTTTCTAACCCTTTTTATATTGTGTCTGCATCCTTTTGAGATAGCATGCACGCCTACTCGTGCACGCACACATACGAAAACACAAAAGCAAATGTACATGTACATGTACATGTATATATTTATAACATAGAAGATAAAGGGGATTTACAACCAGACAGTTCATTGAATACCTTTTGATAAGTAATACATTGTAATTATAATCATTTGACTTACAAGTTTGTATGGAGGTGTCTTCAAGCCATGATAAGCATAAACTTTGGAAGTTCTTTGGGTCCCATCAGGCCATCTATTCTGGAGAATACACAAAATCGAATTAATAAATGTCAGAGACATAATTTGAGAAAAAAAAAAAATTTATATAGATGCTTTGCAAAGTTAACCAGATTAAATGGAAGTTGGAGATAAATATTACAGTAAACTAAAAAAAATTCTCTGAATTAAACTTTGCAAGAACAGAGGCAATGCCAGTTGCAGCTTTTGGTGAGTAGAGTTTTTATATTTATCCAAATGTGTTTGAGTTTCTAATGAATTCCATGACTGCTCCACTGAAATTTTATCCAACCATTTTCATTACATCTTATACCTCTATTTCATCATTGTTTATAAGGATATTTGTTTATTTATCATCAAACTAACTAGCTGGTTTTCATATTCGTATTAAAATTCCATAACAAGGAAACTACTGCATCCATAAAAACAAAGAAAACCAGTAACATATCAAGACAATACAATTAAATGAAAGACATTTGTACTCTAATTGCATACATAAAGCTGTAACATTTAGTAAATAAAAGGAATAAAAGACACCCAGAAAAAAAAAAAAGAATGGCATGAACCTGGTGAGGAATCTTGAGTCTTTTGGAATGCGGAGGGAAGTTGGTGACCAGGTGATGGAAGCTTGAAGGGGCAGAAGTACAACAACAGTAGGCCATTTCTGTTATGCGACTCTTACAGCTAAATTCAAAGCCGGAAATGAAGAAGAAATGTGATTTTGATGAGAAATTGCAGATTTGGCTATAGAAGATATCAAACCGAAGTGGGTCTCGAGGAGATTGTTCAGACAGACAGAGGCGAATAAGGTTTGAGACTCGTAGAGGACCAAAGAGAATTGTGGAGGTTGGGATACAGCTAGGCTATTGCAGTCAGGGTCTGCATCGGACTTCTGCAAAGAAGTGTCCCGGGTTCTGGTTACTGGTTCTGGCGGTGTGAGGATGTTGCTAGAGCTGTAAATGCAATTCGAAGTAAATCAAATAAAAGAAAATTGGAAAATTATTCTTTTAAGGGGCGTTTATTAGATTCGATCGGACAAGATAAATCTAGATTAGACAGCATACAACGGCAGAGTTTCAGAATGATAAGCCAACTATCTGCTTTTGGTATGGATGAATTATTTTATAATTATTTTTAAAAATAAAAAAAATGATATAATTAATATTAAAAAAATATTATATTTAATTAATGTTGTAAATTTGTATATTTGTATTTATATATAAAATTTTAATTTTTTTTAATCCACAAATTATATTAATATATAATTTTAGAAATAAATTAAAATTAAATTATAATATAGTATTTTATAAATATTAATTAACTAAAAATAAAAATAATTTAATGGTATTTATAATTAGAATTATAAATATAAATATTTTTATTATAAATATATCTATCTTTATTTCATTCATATATATATATATATATATGTCATATGTACTTTTAGTTTTAATAAGCACTACATACATAATATATATTGGCTTTTATAAGGATAATTTATTTATATAACAAATATGTAAATACATCCATCGATAATAATCTAAATAAACAATTTAATATAAAACCATTACTCTACTCATTGTTCAAGTGAACACGTCCAGTGATATTTCGCATTGGATTTGCCTTATTCTTATTCTGTATCATTCGTTCTACATACTCAACATATAAAATTTTAACTTCTTCAGTTGTACTATATGTTTTATATAAATTATATTTACATTCTTGCACTTGCTGGTTGTCTATCTTTAAACATAACATAAACTATTTTTTTTGTCATTCAATATTCCTGCATATATCAATAAATGATAATATAATATGGTAATATAATTAAATAAAATATCAATTAACTAAATCAATTCAGTGCATCATAATATACAAAAAACATAGCATATAATTATAAAACCATTAATAAATGAATAATCAAAACCAACATTCACCAACATATAACATATATCCATAATAAATCTAATTGCTCATAAATGTCATTCCCTCACACATACACATAAATATATAATCCATAACATAATCCATAGCAATACTAAATTAGTTATCTAAAAAGCCAATAACAAATTCAATCTTCTCCGCATCCGTTTCAACAATTTTAAAAACCACTACATTCTATGGGTCCGATCTCATTGCCTTAAAAATTTTGTCAGCAATAGAGAATCCTAACATTTTAAGTTTCATAGCTAAGTATTTTGGATAATTGGCCTCAGATTTTTCAAACTTCTCATCCAATTGATTAAACAATTTAAATGCCACATCATCAAACTTTTTTGCAAGGTCATCCTCTTTTAGTCTAGATTTTTTCTTACCTCTTGATTGAGATTGTGTGGACGATTCACAAACATTGGAAAACACACATTATTAAATTGTTCATTTGCAATCACCATATTGATATCATTAACCATATCAATTGTAGTTTGTGCTCCATGTCCTATCATACGATCCTTCCCAAATATATTAGCAAGCCTTTCATACATAGGAAAATGTTTACCTTTCCAACATTTTGCATTTGGATTACTCTAAAATAAAGAAAAATAATGTTTAGTTAAAAAAAAAAACATTAGCCCAGATATGATGGAAAAAAATTTAAAATAACAGTCCAAAAATTCTATAATAGTACATGTCCAAAAAATTCAAAACCTACACATATGATTTCCAAGCTTCGTAACTGTCAACCTCCACATATTTAAAAGAGTCATTCCATTCAAATCTACTTTTGTTCAGCATGTTGTAAATTACACCATATTGCTTCTTCAACTTTTTCATCTTTGACTTAATATGTGGATTTGCTTGCAACCCCGAGTTAGGACACATCTCAAACAGTCGCCTTTCAATCATATTAAATGTGCTAGGTTTGAATAATCTTGTGTCACAATTTTGCCCACTAGCTACAACCTCATCTAAAATAATTAGTAGTCTTTTCCTCACTTTACTCCATGTATGCCTAGATTCAACCACTCGATTATCGTTACTGCTACCTTTAGCTTCCATTGCTATTCAAATGAAAATTTCATGATTTCAACAATACTATAATAAAAAGTAAACAAATATAACAGGAACCTCAAATATAGTACATAATATAAGTTGGTCTTCATACAAATTATCCGAAAGATTTAACAAACAATATAAAATAAAGCAGTTATAACATAATATTATATAAAACAATCAACTACTGACCACGTCGACCTTTCCACTCATCAAACATTTGCTTAGCTAACTCATCTCTACAATTAGTTCATTGATCTGAGGAAGCAATTGATCCTATAATGTCCTCCTCTCTATTAATGTCAACATCTTCCATTTTATCAAACTCAACTTCTCTAGGATTAAGTGCCATCTCTATTCTAATAAGATTATGTATAAGATAACAAGTAGTAATGATCATGATTTGTGTTGAAACTGGATAGAACCTTAAAGTATGTTTCTATGATATTTCTAGCATATGCATGCTTCATGTTGAAATACTACTCATGATTTATTTGTGCATAACCATCTCTCCATTTGGAAATGTGATATCTTGTTCTTTTATATGGTACAAAAAATCCTTTACCGTTAGTGTAACCAGCATCCACTAAGTAATAACAACCTAACATAGAAAAATATCTCCTATTAGTTTATAAAATGCTTATCCACTACAATATAAAATTTGATGATTGGTTTTACCGATTGGTACTTTTAATCCATTTGGCTTACTTAGCATCTCGAAGTACTCTTGAGTCCGAAGCGGAACGTCCCTAACCAGTTAATACAAATATGAATTCCATATTTAGGTTACATACACCTTAGACATTTGTGGCCGTCTCACCTTTCCTTGTTTGATATCTTGGCTTGTCGATTTCATGTACATTCACCTTTTCCATCTAATGCTCCTAAGCAATTCTATGTCACAAACAAAGTTACTCATGTCAGATGATGCTACAAATAATCTAACTATAATATTAGTAACCAAACTATTCCACAAATGTACCTTAAACAATTTCCATCTATCATCTGAACAATTATCTAACACAAGTTCTGGATGTCTCAACAACACCCTATATAAGCGTAACACTCCATTCAATACTGAATTGAAGTATCTACTAACTATCTCCCTTGATCTAGAGAATCTATTGATAATTGTATGGTTCTTTGCATGATGAGTTATTATGTGTAGAAATAGACACACTTGCTCTTCCAATGTAACACTACCATCACTGCATCGTCTAACAAAGTATTTAGAAAATACGTACACAATTTTGTACTCCTAGTTATTTGATTCCTCACACCTCTATCATTTCTCATTCTCCATGATACATACATGTACATGAGCAAAACCATCATAAAACACATAGAGAAATATTCTAATTCTAAATCATTTGCAAGCAAGAAGAATGCATAGACTTTTCTTCGATCCATATCTACTACATTAAAAAAAATAAATAAATAAAAAGCACAATAAATTGAGTTGCTATATAATATAAAGCATAATTACGGAACGTTTAAAAAATGCATAGACAAAAAATTTAACAAAAGTAGAACATGTAGCCATATAGAATACTACACAATATAACAAAAACCATCAAACACTTTTGTATGCAAAATTTGTCCAAGATAATTACCATCAATAATAACAATAATCAACTAGATGTGCTATTATAAAATAACATAATAGTGATAGGAATATTATGTACAATATTCTTTCTTGTAGACCAGAGCATGTATAAGATCTTTCAAAATAGTACAAGAAATGAAGAAAGAAGAATGAACAATTGATTAAAAAACAATTTATTCCTTCAGTAAGTGATTATACATCACTGGTCTTCACTTTCTTTTGAAAGAATAAATGATGTTTTTTAATTTTTTATTTATTTTGCTGGCTTTCCTACTTTATACGTTTTCTTCTACTAATTAATCACTATGATTATGTCTATATATATATATTTACCTATCTTAAAAAACAAATGTACTTGAGAGAAATTTATTTTTTAGGTTAAAAAAGTTGTTTTTGTTAGGAGGGTGGGTTCTTTTTAAAGTTTCTATGCACATAAGGAGACTAATTGATGTGAATCCACCTGTACCTCTACAGCCTACAACCCGCTGGGGTGCTGATTCTGTGCAACTGAAGACAGGACCAATTACAAGGGCACAAGCTAAGAGATTTTGGGACAACCTGGTTAGATTCATTCAAGATGTGATTAAATCTCAAGAAAGCATGGCCATACCCGAAGATTCAAAGCCCGTATTGTGCATCCAAGTTGTGAAAGCAGAAATAGACTCGGGAAGCTATTTTGGTGCATCTATGGACTCTTGACCGCAAGGGACTAGTTTTTTAACTTGTAAACATGATTAAGTTCACCAAAGGATCATGGAATCATGCCAAGGCAGAAGTAAAGCTGTTCAATTACCATGTTTGGGCATAAGTCTTCATGTTTGCTGAAATTCATCATTTTGGCACTCGGAAAGGCCTTTCTTGTTGTTCAAGCAAGTTTTGATCATTCCAATCATGGGCAATGTATGGGAACCAATTATAATCCTATATGGCATCCTACATGGCATATTGGAACTTATTTAGAGCCTAAATTCGCTGGTGATTGGACTAAGACAGCTTAGTGGAAAACTAGTCAACTAGTTTTCTAATTTGAACCTTACCTTTTTATTTTAGGAAATAGTCTTTTATTTTGGTTTTTATTTGATAATTTGCTGGAAAAATTAATTTAGGAAAGTAGATAATTTATTATTTTGATTGTAAATTAATTAATTACTACTTTAAAATTAAGAAATTAATTAATACAAATTAGATTAGGAAAGTTAGTCAAATTCGGCAACACCTTTTGTTTCCTTATCATTGGCCGATTTTAACCTAATTATTTAGGGTTTTGTTTTTATGAATCTAGCCTATTTATATTTTCTCAATAATATATAGTACATCATTCATGCAGAAAATTACTTGTGAGAAGGAATTCATCTTGCTCTCTTTGAAAACCTAAAACATCGAATAGAGATTAAGTGTTTTGGTTTGACTTATCAATATGACTTCCATCACCTATTGTGGCATCTTAATCATATACCAATGTTTCTAATCACAAGTTGATTAGGGGTTAAGGTGACCATTAGAATATGGACTTAATTTTTCGATCTGGGCTAATTTAATACGGGTTTAGGAGCAAGTTGATCTAGGTTCCTATAATTTGGTATCAAAGCCGAATTTTGTTCAGGTTTGATCTATCTTCCTTAATTTATTATTTTTTTTATGTTATTCTGTAATTTTAACATTAGGTTAAGGTTTTTTCTTAAGTATACACATTCTACATATTACAAAAATGAAAAAAAAAAATTTCTTCATAGTCGAAATAGGTTTATTTGTTTTAGCTGAATTTTTATTTTCTGGTTTATTGGTTGGTTTTGCAAATTAGTTCTTAGTAATTTGGTTCATTGTTGATTTTTCCTTGCTGTTTTAATCTTAATTAGTTGCATTCATATATTAAAAAAAAGAAAAAGAAAAGAAAGTTTGAAAACCTATTGCAAACCTAAAATTTTGCAATTTGTTTTTTGTTAGAAATTGGATCGGGTTTGACACTTTGTTGGCTTTGGAGTGTGCATTTTTCTATTTTCTATTTTTTTTTGTGGTGAATAAAAGGAAAAATTAAAAAAAATAAAATTAAAAGGCCGATTTATGAGAATTGAAAAATTCAGTTTGTTTGGTGTGGAATTTCAATTGAGAATTGTTGGAGTTGTTGTTTATTCATTCAATATTGGTTTTTGGATATTAGAATATTGTGTGCTAAATTAATTGGATTAAAATTTGTTAAAGGATTAGAGACAACTTAAATTACGAGAACTACAACCAACAACTATCTCACATTTTATTCCAATTTGTTGTTCTTGTTAATTGATTAAATCCTTTTCCAAATTTGATCTTTGAATTTTAGTCCTTAATATTCTAGTTTATCTCTTGTTAGAACCAAATATAGCCTTTGTTAATTGTCCTTTTTTTTTTTTGTTAGAAAAGCCGAGAATTAGGTGGTAAAATTCACTCGGTAATTGCTTGATTTGTTGTTGTTTTGTTGATAAGTTTATTTAGGACATACTTGTGATCTAATTGCTATTTAAGTGTGTTTTAATTAGAACTTTAAGATATTCTTTTGAGTGGAAAAAGGCAAGAGAGTTTGAGCTTAAAAAAGGGTCAAAAGCCGAAACTAATGTGAAAACACGAGTGAATAAGACTTTTTTGAGTGAAACACGTGAGGGAGTGAATTTGATGAGGTTCTTTGCAATATTTACTCTAACATGATGGATTCAAGAATGAGAAGAGGAGGAGACTCATTAAGAAAACTTGAAGACAAATCTATGGGATTCAAAGGGGAATCTAGAACAATGGGAAGTGGTGGTAAACCTACCGACATGTTGGCGGTTTTAGAACAACTACAAGGGATGAATGCTCACTTTGATCAACTTGATCAAAGGATGGATAGAATTGAAAATTCCCAAGGTGGACCGAACCTAAGGCAAGAATTTCATGGAGGCCAAGGTCGAGGTCGAGGGGGCCACAAACGTTTTAGGGAAGAATTTGAAGGAGGTAACTTTGGAGATAACCTTTAGGAGGAGTTTGAAGATATTTTTGCACTCCAAGGAAGACAAAGCCTTGGAAAGCAAGTTCGAGATGAAGATGATGACCTTGGCAATATTAAGGTCAACATACCATAATTTTTAAGTAAAAGTGATTCAGAGGCTTACCTAGAATGAGAAGAATATATGGAGATGATTTTTGATTGCCATAACTGTTCCGAGGCAAAGAAGGTAAAGTTGACCGCTTTGGAATTTGTTCATTATGTATTACAATGGTGGAATAATGAGCAAGGTACGCCAAGGAGAGTTGGTGATAAACTAATTACTAGGCAATAAATGAAGGGAGCCATGAGAAAGAGATTTGTGCCATGGGATGTTGCATCAAAGACTATAATCTTTATCATAAGGAAGTAGGACCGTGGAGGACTACTACAAGGAGATAGAGATGCTCATGATGAGATTGATCATGAATGAGGACTGTGAGGCAACCATGGCATGGTTTTTGGGAGGTTTAAACCGAGGATAGCAAACCAAGTGGAATTACAACAATACGTGGAGTTGGAAGAGATGCTACATGTGGCCATCAAAATTGAATATCAATTTAAGAGGAGGGGTACTAGCTCATGGTTTAGAGGGCTTTCAAATAGCAGGAGGTTAAGTTCAAGTGGTTGGAAAAGCAATCCTGCATTCGAACCAGGGTTAAAACCAAAAAAAGGTGATGAGAGCTACAATTAGCCAAGGAAGGAGAATCTGATCGAACACACACCAGCACCAAAACCGAGTTGTAAGTTTGATTCTAAACCATCTAGAACTCAAAATATTGTGTGTTTTAAATGTCAAGGCCAAGGACATGGCCAATTAATGTCCAAACCTAAGAATAATGGTGTTGAAGGACAATGGAAAATTGGAGTCTGATAGTGACAAAGCTAAAATTGAAGCTGAACATGAAGAGGAAGAAATTGAAGATGAAGAACAAGATGAAACCGTGACCTTACAAGCTTCAAGAGCCGAGCTTAGCTTAGTGGCAAGGAGAGTCTTGACTGTGTACAAGGATTAGGATGAAGTGCAAAGAGAAAACATCTTTCATACTAGATGTAACATTCAAGATAACATTTGTAGCATGATTATTGATAGTGGAAGTTATATTAATGTTATTAGTAATGTTGTAGTGGAGAAATTAGGGTTAACAACAATAAAAAATCTCAAACTGTATAGACTTCAATGGATAAATGATAGTGGAGAGATGAAGGTAAATAAACAAGCCAAGATAAAAGTTAGCATTGGTAATTATGTGGATGTAACTTTGTATGATATTGTACCTATGCATGCTGGGCATATTTTGTTGGAGAGACCATGACAATTTGATATGGGTACTATACATTATGGTCAAGAAAATACCATTATATTATGATTTAAAGGTAAAAAGATTAAGCTTGAGCCATTAACTCCAAATGAGGTATATAGAGATCAATTACAAATGCAACGAAGGAGGTAGGCCTAACGGAAAAAGGAGAAGACAAGCATGCCACCCACGGCTTCATCTACCAAAGAAGAGGACAAGGCCGAACCATACAATCAAGGTAAGATTTCTAAACCTTAAAGTGAAAAGAAAATGAGAAAGAAGCCCAAGAGTGACAAAAAGAAAGAGAAAGTCGAGAGTGAGGGAAAAAGAGAGGGAACCGAGAATCATAAAGAAAAAGAGAGGAAAGAGAAGAAAAAGAAATTTTTTTATCTTAGCTTAGGTGAGGTTAAAAAGATAGTTTTGAGTAATAAACCAATGCTGGTCATGATGTATAAAGATGTTTATTTAAATCCTTTAGCTAACCCTGAAAAGCTTGTATTGCCAAGTTCTATATCTTCTCTTTTGCAGGAATTTGATGATGTTTTTCTGGGAGAAATTCCTAGTGGTTTACCACCTATTCAAGAGATTGAACATCAAATTGATTTTATTCCTTGATCTGCAATTCCTAATAGGCCTGTATATAGAAGTAATCCCAAGGAGAAAAAGGAATTACAAAGCAAGGTAAGTGAATTGCTTGAAAAATGATATATTAGAGAGAGCATGAGTCCATGTGATGTCCCTGTTTTATTAGTACCTAAGAAAGATGGATCATGACATATGTGTGTAGATTGTAGAGCCATAAATAATATAACCATTAAGTATAGGCATCCTATTCCTAGATTAGATCATATGCTTGATGAATTATATGGTGCAAGCATGTTTTCTAAGATTAATCGTAGGAGTGGTTATCATCAAATTAGAATGAAAGAAGGAGATGAGTGGAAATCTGCATTTAAAACTAAGTATGGTTTTTATGAGTGGTTAGTAATGCATTTTGGTTCAACTAATGTACCTAGCACTTTCATGAGATTAAACCATGTTATACATCCATTTATTGGAAAATTTATGGTGGTTTACGTTGATGATATTCTTGTATATAGTAGAAATTTAGATGATCATGTAGGGCATCTTAGGTTAGTTTTAGAAGTGCTTAGGAATGAAAGGTTATTTGCTAACATTAAAAAGTGTGATTTTTGCCAAAGTGAGCTTGTTTTCCTAAAATTTGTTGTAAGTGCTGCAGGAATTAAAGTTGACCAATCCAAGGTCAAGGCTATGCAAGAGTGGCTGAAACCTATATCAATTACCTAGATAAGGAGTTTTCATGGTTTGGCTAGCTTCTACTGAAGATTTGTTAAGGATTTTAGCACCATACAACACCTTTGATTGAAATTGTCACGAAGAATGTTGGATTCCAATGGGGAGAAGCACAAGAGAAGTCTTTTAGTTTATTGAAAGAAAAATTAACTAATGGTCCTTTATTGGCTTTATCTAATTTTTCTAAAACTTTTGAAATTGAATGATGCTTCAGGAGTAGGTCTTGGGGCTGTATTAATGCAAGAAGGAAGATCTATAGCCTATTTCAGCAAGAAGTTGAATGGAGCAGTATTAAACTATCTAACTTATGACAAAGAGATGTATGCTTGGGTGAGAGCTTTGGAAACATGGCAACATTACTTAATGTTGAAGGAGTTTGTGATTCACACGGGTCATGAATCTTTGAAGCACATCAAAGGCCAAGGGAAGCTTAACTAAAGACATGGAAGGTGGATTGAATTCAATGAAACTTTTCCTTATGTTATCCGGTACAAGAAAGGTAAGGAAAATGTCGTTGCCGATGCATTATCCTGAAGATATGTTTTATTTTCAACTTTAGATGCTAGATTCCTAGGTTTTTTACAATTAAAAGAACCTTATGAGTATGATAGTGACTTTGGTGAAATATTTAGAAATTGTGTTAAACATGGTTATAATAAATTCTATATCTAAGAGGGGTATTTGTTTCGAGAAAGTAAACTCTGTGTACCTAACTATAGTATTAGGGAGTTATCAATTAGAGAAGGTCATGGTGGGGGGTTTAATAAGACACTTTGGTATTGTAAAAACTTTATCCATAGTGTAAGAACATTTTTATTGGCCGAATATGAGGAGAGATGTGGAGAGGATATGTGAAAGGTGTCCAAAGTGCCGAAAATCCAAATCAAAATTGAAACCGCACCGACTTTACATGCCATTGTTGATTCCATCACATCCATGGGTTGATTTATTTATGGATTTTGTACTTGGTTTACCTAGATCTAAGAATGGAAAAGATTCCATTTTTGTAGTTGTTGATAGATTTTCTAAGATGACACACTTTATTGCATGTAATAAAACTGATGATGCATCTAACGTGGCTAATTTGTTCTTTAAAGAAGTAGTGAGGCTTCATGATATGCCTAGAACTATAGTTTCGAATAGGGATGCTAAGTTCTTGAGTTACTTTTGGAAAACTTTATGGGTTAAGTTAGGGACTAAACTTTTATTTTCAATTACATGCCATCCATTGAAATTGAAGTTATTGGGCCCAGCCCAGACCACCCCCATGAGATATTGTCCGTTATGGGTCCACAAAACGTGTCTCAAGGGAAAGGTATCCACACCACCTTATAAGGCGTGCTTCGTTCCCCTTTCCAACCGATGTGGGATGTTACAATCCTCCTCCCTTGGGACCCAGCGTCCTCGCTGGCACACCGATCCGGGTACTGGCTCTGATACCACTGTAACAGCCCAGACCACCCGCATGAGATATTATTTGCTTTGGGCCCAGCCCGCACAGTTTTGCTCTGCGACCCCGTTACACTGTGGGTCCACAAAATGCGTCTCAAGGGAAAGGTATCCACACCACCTTATAAGGCATGCTTCGTTTCCCTTTTCAACCGATGTGGGATGTTGCAGGTAAAATGGGTCATTTTTAGTCTAGAGCTACTAATGTTTTTATAGAAACCATAAAAATGGGTTACTTGTGATTTAGGTGACCCCAAAATTGATATTTTCTCATTTTTTATAATTTTTTTTGAATAAATTTGAGATAAAATTAATTACAAAATCTAAAAGTCATAAAGACATCGTTTAGTCAAATCAATATAATAGCCTTTTAGCCCCAAAAATTGTCGTTTAAAATATCTTTGCTCTTTTTTTTTTCTCTTTTTACTTCATTGTCTTCTTTCCTTGCATATCAACAAAAATTCTGACTATTGAAATTCGATATTGGTGAATTGAAGTTATGGCGACATGGATAAGTAACTTTATTAATTGTTTGTTTTTGTTTTATTTAGAGAAATTAATTTATTGTATTTGTTTGGCCTCCATAAGATAAATTGGATTAGGTTGGTAAAAAAAAATTGAAATTGAGAAGGAAAGAGAGAGAGAGAACAAAAAGGTTAAATTTTTTTCTTTTAAGGTAAATTTAAAAAAAAAGTAATTTAAGAGGTTGAAAATTCTAAGACGTTAATTTCTATGCTTACTAGATGTAAATTTGTTAGCATTTAGATTCTTTATTGTGAGTTCCATCTTTTTGTCTTTTTTTTTTCTTATAAATAAAATAAGAATTTAATTAAGAAGGAACAACAATACAAATGTCCTCTTGAATAGAAAGTGAGAGCCAATCAAAGCCTTCTTGAATCCAAAACTTAAAAGGCTTTAAAACAAGGCATAAGGAGCTAACTTATAAGCTACCTTATTAGTCCTTCCAGAATTATTAAGACACTAAAAGTTACTATCAAGAGATAATAAAGATTGAATCTTCTCAACAAGAAAACAATTTACATCATCAGTATCTTAATGACTTTTAATCAATTCAACTAGTTCAAAGAATCCAACTTCTAAACAAAAAGAATAGCATCTCGAATGGCCACAAGCTCAGTAGTCAATGGATTCCAAGAAATAAAATAAGGTTGAGCAAACCTAGCCATAAGCTTTGAGTTGGAATTTCGAATAGCTCCTTTAACACCCACCAAACCAGAAGCATTACAAATTGCGGCATCAACATTGACTTTTAGATCATCACTAACCAGAAGTCACTAAGATTGAACCACTATACTTAGCTTATGACAAGCTTTTTTACGATGAGCCTCGACAAATTCCATATGTAAGCCCACCAGTGAATTAAGGAGCAACTCATAAGATTTTTTGGTAGACCCATGAATGATAATATTTTGATGATGCCAAATTCTCCATGCAATCAAAGCAAAACGAGCTTGTTGCAATGAATTAAGTTAAGAAAAAACCTGGCCATACATATATGCAAAAGAACCAAATTATCTCATCTTAGAATTGGATAAAAATCAATTTCCTCCCCCATAGATCTTGTATTCAAGCAAATCTATGATGATCAAGACCATTCTCATTTCCATATTTACAAATAGAGCAAATAAAATTGTTTAATACATTTCTATAAAACAATCTAGATGCACATGACAAATGCTTCATAGTAAGTTCTCCACATAAAAACCTTAACTTTATTCATAATTTCTAACTTCCAAATGGCATGCTATTGATCATTAGCTCAGGGATCACTTGCACATTGTAAAAATGTACCTTTACCAACCTTTCTCCCACCCAATAGCCAGATTTAATTGTATAGAGCCCCGAATGAGTAAAGTGGCATGCAAATTGATATGAACCTAGGTCAACTTGCTCCTAAACCTGTATTATGCTAGACCGAATCTTAATTATGTTCAGATTCTAATGGAAACCTTAACCCCTAATCAACTTGTGATTAGAAACCTTGTTATATGATAAAAATGCCATAATAGGTGATGGATGTCTTATTGATAAGTCAAACTAAAACACTCACTATCTAATGGTGTTTGAGGTCTTCAAAGAGACCAAAGAGAATTCTTTCTCACAAATAATTTTCTAAATAATATGTAAGCTATATTCTCATTGAAAATAAGCCCTTAAATAGGCTAAAGTCACAAAATACTAAACCCTAAACAACTAGGTAAAATTAGGCCATAAAGATTACGAAACCAGGTGTTGGTTGAATTTTGCTTACTTTCCTAAACTAATTTGGATTAATTAATTCCCTTATTTTAAATTAGTAATTAATTAATTTACAATTGAAATAATAAAATTCTGACTTTTCTAAGTTGATTTGTCCAACAAATAAGCAAATAAAAACCAAAATAAAAGATAGTTTCCTAAAACAAAAAGTCAAATTCAAATTAGGAAACTAGTTGACTAGTTAATACGAACCTAGGTCGACTCGCGCCTAAACCCATATTATATTAGCCCGGATCTCAATTAAGTTTAAGTTCTTATGGGAAAACCTTAACCCCTAACCAAACTATGATTAGAAACCTTGGTATAATGAAGATTCCACAATAGGTTATGAATGTCCTATTGATAAGTCAAAATTAAAACACTCACTCTCTAATGATGTTTTAGGTGTCCAAAGAGAACAAAAAGAATTCTATCTCACAAATTAATTTTCTGTATGAATAATGTACTGAATATTATTGACAAAAACAAACCCTTAAATAGGCTAACAAGTTACAAAATAAAACCCTAATTAAATAGGTAAAACCAGCCACCAAAGAATAGAAAACCTAGCTTGGTCGAAATTCACCCATTTCCTAATCTAATTTTGATTAATTAATTTTTTTTGTTTTTGAATTAGGAATTAATTAATTTAAAATGAAAATAATATAATAATAAATTTCATAAGTTGATTTTTTCAGCAAAGAAATAAATAGAAACCAAATAAAAGGCTAATTTCCTAAAACAAAAAGTCAAAATCAAATTAGGAAACTAGTTGACTAGTTTGACTACTAAGGTATCTTTGACCAACCTCCAGCTTGTTTGGGCTATAAATCAGCGTCCATATGCCATTTAGGATGCCGAATATGATTAATAATGATTCCTGCACTTTGCCCCTTGACTGGAATAAGTCAAACAAGAAGAAAAGTCAAAGCCAGCAGCTAAACAGCAGATTTTCAGCCAAATTGAGATGCTGTCCATACAAGTCCTTTTTAGATGTTTTTTATTCTACCTTGGTTGGATTCCATGTCCTATTAATGATATTCATTGAATTCATGAAGTGTTGGAGCCATTCTTTGCTGCCCGGAGTCCAAATTTTGCACGAAAATAGCTACCCGCATCCATATCAGCTTCCACCACTCGGATGCTTATAATAGGCTGTGTATCTTCTGGTATGGATAAGCTCTTTTGATAATTAACTACCCCTTATATAAATTCTCCCAGGTTGTCCTTAAATCTCTCGGCTTGAGCTCTAGTGATCGGCCCGGTCTTCATCTGTATCAGGTCAACACCCTAGAGGGTTGTCGGTTGTGTGGGCTCGGGCTGATTCTTATCACTAGTTGGCCACTAAGCTATCTCTAACCAATTTTAAGCTTGTGGAGGCTCAAAATCAGCTCCCATATGTCATGTAGGATGCCAAATAGGATTAATAATGATTCCCATACTTTGCCCTTGACTGGAACTAAGAGAAAATGCTTAATCACCAAAATACAACAAAGCCAGCGGCAAATACAGCAAATTCGGCCAACAAGCCCTTCCATGCACTAATGGCTTCTTTGGTTGCTTTTGCTTCTGCCTTGACTTTATTGTATGACCTCTTAGTTCAAGAAGTGTTGAACCCATTCCTTGCTGCGTTGAGTCCACAAATGCACTAAAACAGCTACCTGAATCCATATTGACCTCGACCACTTTGATACTTAAAACAGGCTTTGAATCTTCCTGCATCCACAAGCCCTTTTGAGAATTAATAACTCCTCAGGTTGTCATTAAATCTCTTACCTTGAGCCCTAGTGATTGGTCCAGTCTTCAACTGTATAGGATACAGGCGGATTCAAATCATTCCCCTCCTTTTGAAAAGGATTTGCCTTCAAATCTAAATCATCACCTACAGCAAATGGAAATAAGTCAGCAATAGGTAAGTTAAGCTTGTAAGCATTTTCATTAATCAGCTTCAAAACTTGAAAAGGTCGGTCCCCACACGGTATAAGCTTGGATTTTCTTTGTTTGGGAAACCTCTTCTTTCTCAAATGCAACCAAACCCAATCTCCAGGTTCAAAGACAACTTTAATCCGACCTTGGTTAGCATTCCTTGCATGTTGCTCGGTCTTTCTCTTAATATTTTCCTTTGTCTTTTCATGAATTTGCTTCACAAAATCAGCTTTTTGTTTTCCATCTATATTAGCACATTCACTTAAAGGTAAATGTGTTAAATCTAATGGAGTCAAAGGATTAAAACTATAAACAATCTCAAATGGTGTATATTTAGTAGCTGAATGAAAAGATCTATTATAAGCAAATTCAACATGTGGCAAACATTCCTCCTATGTTCTTAAATTTCTACTAATTAAAGCCCTTAACGATGCAGACAAAATCCTATTTACTACTTCAGTTTGTCCATCAGTTTGTGGATGACGAGTAGTTGAAAATAAAAGTTTAGTTCCTAACTTAGCCCACAAAGTTTTCCAAAAATAAGTTAAGAACTTAAAATCCCTATCCGAAACAATAGTTCTAGGCATACCACGCAACCTCATAATTTCCTTAAAGAATAAATTAGCAACATTAGATGTATCGTCAGTTTTATTACATGCAATAAAATGTGCCATCTTTGCGAATTTATCCACAACAACAAAAATTGAATCCTTACCTGTCCTATACCTTGGTAAACCAAGAACAAAATCCATAGACAAATCCACCCAAGGAATTAAAGGAATCAACAATGGGAGATATAAACCTTGCAGTTTCAACCTAGACTTGGATTTTTGGCATTTCAAGCATCTTTCACAAATTCTTTCCACATCTCTCTTCATGTTAGGCTAATAAAAATGTTCTTGCAGTGTAGATAAAGATTTTAAGACTCCAAAATGACCATTAAACTATATCATGACATTTCGTCACTAACAATTCCCTAATGCTGCAATTAGGCATACAAAGTTGATTTTTCCAAAACCAATATCCCTAAAAAATGTAAAATTTATTAAGATCATGTTTTCTACAGTTCCTAAATATTTCTCCAAAGTCACTATCATGCTCATAAAGTTCTTTCAATTGTTCAAATCCAAGCAATCTAGCATCTAAGGTAGAAAACAATACATACCTTCGGGATAATGCATCGGCAACCACATTTTCCTTACCTTTCTTATAGCGGATAACATAAGGAAAAGTCTCAATAACTCAATCCACTTAGCATGCCGTTGTTTAAGTTTCCCTTGGCCTTTGATTTGCTTCAATGATTCATGATCCGTATGAATCATAAACTCCTTCGGCATTAAGTAATGCTGCCACGCCTCCAAAGCCCTTACCAACGCATACATCTCTTTATCATAGGTCGGGTATTTCAATGCAGCTCCATTTAGCTTTTCACTAGAGTATGCTATGGGCCTTCCTTCTTGCATTAAAACAATCCAATACCTACACCCAAAGCATCACATTCAATTTCAAAAGCTTTAGAAAAATTCGACAAAACTACTAAAGGTGCATTAGATAGTTTTTCTCTTAACAAATTAAAAGATTTTTCTTGTGCTTCCCCCCATTTGAATCCAACATTCTTCTTTACAACTTCGGTCAAAGGTGCTGCGATGGTGCTAAAATCCTTAACAAATCTTGGGTAAAAACTAGCCAAACCATGAGAGCTCCTCACTTGTGTAATATATGTAGGTTTCAACCATTCTTGTATAGATTTAATCTTGGATTGATCAACTTTAATTCCTCTAGCACTTACAACAAATTCTAGAAAAACCAATTCATCTTTACAAAAATCACACTTTTTGAGGTTAGTAAATAATCTTGCCTTCCTAAGTACTCCTAAAACTAACCTAAGATGTTCTACATGCTCATCTAAATGCCTACTATATACAAGAATATCATCAAAATATACAACCACAAATTTTCCAATGGATGGGTGCATAACATGGTTCACTAATCTCATGAAAGTGCTAGGTGCATTAGTTATTCCAAAAGACATTATTAACCACTCATACAATCCATACTTAGTTTTAAATGCAGTTTCCCATTCATCCCCCGCTTTCATCCTAATTTGACGATATCCACTCCTAAGATCAATTTTAGTAAACATGCATGCACCATGTAATTCATCTAACATATCATCTAACCTAAGAATTGGATGCCAATATTTAATGGTTATATTATTAATGGCTCTACAATCTACAATCTATATTATTAATGAACCATCTTTCTTAGGTACTAATAAAATAGGAACAACATATGGACTCATACTCTCATGAATATAACCTTTATCAAGCAACTCACTTACTTGCCTTTGTAGCTCCTTTGTCTCCTCGGGATTACTCTTATATGCAGGCCTATTAGGAATTGCAGCTCCCGGTACAAAATCAATTTGATGTTCAATCCATCGGATAGGTGGTAAACGATTAGTAATCTCATTCGGAAAGACATCTTCAAAATCCTATAAAAGAGAAGAGATAGAACTTGGCAATTCAAGTTTTTCGAGGTTAGCTTGATCATTTAAATAAACATATTTATAAATCATGCTAGGCAAGGGTTTATCATTTAAAAATGCCTTTTTAACTTCCCCCAAACTAAGACAAAAATTCTTCCTTTTCTTCTCTTTCCTTTCTTTTTCTTTCTCAATCACAGACACCAATCCTTTACCTTCACTTTCGGCTTTTTCATGTTTTTTCTCACTCTCGGGTTTATTATGATGTTTCCACTCAATTTGCGTTTTAGAGGACTTACCTTGGACAACAATTTTAGACCTACCTTTTTGGATAGATGGTGAAACCATGGGTGCCATTCTTGGTTTCTCCTTGAGCCGTTCGTCCTCCCTTCTTTGTTGCATTTGTAATTGGTCTCTAAATACCTCCTTTGGAGTTAATGGCTCCAGCTTAACCTTTTTTCCCTTAAATTTAAAAACAATGAAATTCTCTCTTCCATAATCTATGAAATCCTTATCAAATTATGGCCTCCCCAATAAATATGACCAGCATGCATGGGAACGACATCACATAATACAACATCCACATATTTATCAATGCTGAATTTTACTTTGGCTTGTTTGTTTACTTTCATCTCACCACTATCATTAAGCCATTGTAATCTATGTAGTTCTGAATATTTAATGGTTGCTAATCCCAATTTATTAACTACCAAATTACTAATTACATTAGCATAAATTCTGCTTTTAACTATCATACTACATATGTTACCTTGAATTTCACATTGAGTATGGATGATGTTCTCCCTTTGAATTTGATCCTTATCTTTGAACACGGTTAGAACCCTTCTTTCCACCAAACTCAATTCAGCCCTTGAAGCCTTAAGTGTTTTGGATTCCTCATGTTCTTCATCTTTAAGTTCTTCTTCTTTAAGTTCGGTTTCAGCCTCACTTTCTTCACTTTCGGATTCCAAGTCTCCGTTACCTTTCAGCACCATGATTCTCCTATTTGGGCATTAACTAGCAATGTGTCCTCATCCGTGGCACTTAAAACACACAATGTCACGAGTTCTAGAAGGTTTAGGATCATCTTTACCTTCAATCATAAGTGTTTGGATAGATTCAATTTTTGCTTCTCTTTTTGGCCGATTGGTGCTCTCATCACCATGTTTCGGTTTTGACTTGGTGTCATATGTGGGATAGCTTCTCCAAATATTTGGATTTGTCCTCCCGTTGCTTGGACCACCTCCAAACCATGAGCTTCCCCTATTCTAGAATTGGTTTTCAATTTTGATGGCCACATGAAGCATCTCCTCAAATTCTACATATTGTTGAAGCTTCACATGGTTGACTATATCACGATTCAAACCACCAAAAAACCATGCCATGGTTGTCTTTTGATCCTCATTCATGCTTAACCTCATCAAGAACATTTCTATTGATACAAACCTAGGACGACCTGCTTTTAAACCCGTATTATATTAGCCCGGATCATGACTAAGTTTAAGTTCTAATGGAGTGACCTCAACCCCTAACCATCTTGTGATTAGAAACTTCGTATAATGTAGATGCCACAATAGGGGATGGATATCCTATTGATAAGTCAAACTAAAACACTCACTCACTAATGATGTTTTAGGTGTTCGAAAGAACAAAGAGAAATTCAATCTCACAAAATAAATTCTGAATATTATTAATGGTGTGTTCGTCCTTAAAAACAAGCCCTTATATAGGCTAAGACAAAACAAACTAAAATCCTGAAAACTAAAGCAAAAACCGGCCATACCTTGTTGTTTCCTAATGTGGCTAAATTTTCTCTCTCCTTTCCTAATATAATTTTGATTAATTAATTCTTTTATTTTCAATTAGGAATTAATTAATTTACAATGAAGAGAATAAAATAATAACTTTCATAAACTTATTTTTCCAGCAAATAAATAAATAACAACCAAAAGCAAAGGTAATTTCCTAAAATAAAAAAGTAGAAATCAAATTAGGAAACTAAAATACTATCTTTTTGACTAAGTTGACATTGACCAATCTTTGACCAATTTAAGCTCCAAATCAGCTTCCATGTGCCTTGTAGGATGCCAAATAGGCTGATCATGAAGTTCCACACGTTGCCCTTGCTTGGAGGAAAGAGAAAAAGCCAACTCAGCAAAATACAGTAAAGCCATCAAGAAAAACAGCCAAACGGGCCAAATTTCCATGTTGTGTGCATAGCCCTTTTTTGGATACCTTTGAGGCTATCTTGAATTGATTCCATGACCTCTTATATATATTTATTGAATCCATGAAGCATTGGAGCCATTTCATGCTACCCGGACTCCATAAATGCACCAAAACCGCTATCCGGGTCCGTATTAGTTTCCACCACTTGTATGCTCAAAACAGGTCTTGGATCTTCGGGCATGGACAATCCCTCTTGAGAATGAATTACCCCCTGGATGAAGGCATAAAAATTTTCTCTAAACCTCTTATCTTGAGCCCTAGTGATTGGCCCAGTCTTCATCCGTATCGGGTCAGCACCTTAGCGGGTTTTCAATTGTGTGAGTTCGGGCAGATTTGCATCATTCCCTCCTCTTGAAAATGATTTTTCCTCAAATCAAAATAATCACCTGCAGCAAAAGAAGATAAATCAGCAACATTAAATGTAGCACTAACATTATACTCACCCAGCAAATCAAGTTTGTAAGCATTGTCATTTATTTGCTTCAAAACTTGAAAAGGTCCATCTCCATGCAGCATAAGCTTGGACTTCCTTTGCTAAGGAAACCTCTCCTTTCTTAGGTGCAACCAAACCCAATCTCTAAGTTCAAAGAAAACTTGTTTTCAACCTTGATTAGCATTCCTTGCATATTACTCAGTCCTCCTCTCAATATTTGCCTTAGTCTTTTCATGAATCTGCTTCACAAAATCAGCTTTTTGTTTTTCATCTAGATTAGCATGCTCACTTAAATGCAAATGTGTTAAATTTAATGGAGTCAAAGGATTAAATCCATAAACAATTTCAAAAGGAGTAAATTTAGTTGCTAAATGTAAAGACCTATTATAAGCAAATTCAACATGTGGCAAACATTCCTCCCAAGTTCTCAAATTTCTACTAATTAATACTCTCAACAATGTAGACAAAGTTTTCCATCAGTTTGTGGATGATAAGTAGTTGAAAATAAAAGCTTAGTACCTAACTTAGCCCACAAAGTTTTCCAAAAATAACGTAAAAACTTAGCATCCCTATCCAAAACAATAGTCATAGTCATTCCATGCAATCTCACAATTTCTTTGAAAAATAAATTAGCAACATTAGATGCGTCATCAGTTTTATTACATGCAATAAAATGTGCCATCTTAGAAAATCTATCTGCAACAACAAATATTGAATCCTTATGATGTGATTCCGCCCGAGCCAGCTCCACCGATAACCCGCTAGGATGCTGACTCGACACGGATGAAGACTAGGCCAATTACAAGAGCTCAAATTAAGAGATTTAAAGACAATCTAGGAGTATTTATATAGGGGGTAATCAATCTCAACAGAGCTTGTCCATACTTGAAGATACAAAGCCTATTCTAAGCATCAAAGTGGTGGAAGCCAATATGGACCCGGGTGACGGTTTTGGTGCATTTTTGGAGTTCGGGAAGCATGAAATGGTTCCAATGCTTTATGGGTTCAATACATATGCCTAAGAGGTCATGGAATCAAGTTAAAGCAGCCTCAAATGCAATCAAAAAGGGCTTGTACGGACAGCATCAACAATTTGGCCGAATTTGCTGTATTGCTTGCTGACTTTACTGTATTTTACTGTATTAGCCTTTTCTTATTTTTCCAAGCATGGGCAACGTGTGGGACTTCATATTCAGCTTATTTGGAATCCTAAAAAGCATCTAGAAGCTGATTTGGGGTTCAAAGAGGTCAAAGATTGATCAAAGTCAACTTGATCAAAAGGCTAGCATTTTTAGTTTCCTAATTTGTTTCTACTTTTTGTTTTAGGAAACTACCATTACTTTTTGGCTTTTATTTATCTATTTTCTGGACAAATAACTCTAGGAAGGTTTTTATTTTATTCTTTCCATTGTAAATTAATTAATTCCTAAATTTAATATAAAGGAATTAATTAATCAAACTTAGATTAGGAAAGGAAGTATAGTTTCATCCAACTAGGTTTCTTTATGTGTGGTGGCTGGTTTTTCTTTATTTTTAGGGTTTTATTTCGTGGCTTTGTAGCCTATTTAAAGGCTTATTTTTCAATATGAATAAAACTTTGATTTGATTAAGAAAATACTTGTGAGATTAATTATCTCTTTGTTCTTTGAGAACACCTAAAATACCATTAGAGAATTGGTTGTTTTAGCTTGACTTATCAATAGGTTTTCCATCCCCTATTGTGGCATCTACATTATACCAAGGTTTCTAACCAGAGGTTGGTTAGGGGTTGAGGTCCATTCCATTAGAACTTGAACTTAATTAAAGATCCGGGCTAATATAATACGGGTTTAGGAGCAGGTCGTCCTAGGTTCGTATCACCTTACCTGTCCTTGACCTAGGCAAACCAAGAATAAAATCCATAGATAAATTTACCCAAGGATAGGAAGGAATCGGCAATGGATGGTACAACCCATGCCGTTTCAATGTGGGCTTGCTCTTTCGGCATTTCAAGCATCTTTCACATATTCTCTCAACATTTCTCTTCATGTTAGTCGAATAAAAATGTTGTTGCAGCAAGGATAAAGTTTTAAACACACCAAAATGACCCATTGAACCACCCCCATGTCCTTCTTGAACTAGTAACTCTCTAATGCTACAATTAGGTACACAAAGTTAGTTTTCTCTAAAAAAAAATACCCCTCAAATATGTAAAATTTATTAAATCCATGTTCTTCCTCAAATTGGTCAAAGATTGGTCAAAGTCAACTTAGTCAAAAAGATAGTATTTTAGTTTCCTAATTTGATTTCTACTTTTTGTTTCTATTTTTCTTTTTTCTTTTTTTATTTAAAAAAAAATAGTTGATTGAGATACTTGAAAATTCTAATGACACTAACTGAAATTAAAGACCGCTTCTAGTAAGTAAATTACACACGATTACTTATATAGTGAAATGGTCAATTTCATCTAGGCTTTTTGTGTTTTATACTAGTAAATTGCAGCTAGCAACCCCATAGGAAGTGTAAATAATATCATTGTGAAGGATAAAAATAAAAATAACAAAAATGGAAGATGATAACATTTTGAACTTTAAGAGAAGATTGGTGATATTTTTGAAACTAGAAGAATCAAGCTATATTTAAATCAAATTTCAAATAATTCAAATGGAATATCCCTAAAAAAAAAAAAAAAGAAGGAGAAAAACAAAAACTAAAAGCCAACTGTTACCAAACAACATTAAATGGTCCAAGTTTTGATTTTTCTATCTTTTAATAATGGTCTAGGTTTTGATTATATACAAATGGACGTGTAATATTCTCTTTTGGCCCAAGTAATGAGACAAAGCTATAAAATACTTCGTTTATGGCTTGACACAAACTGGTTAAGGATGTTACTTCGTTATAAAGCTATAAAGCTATAAAATACTGCGTTTAAAAAAGGTTACTTTTCTTTATTTGTTTGTGAATTATTATATAGAAATCACTTCTTCTTTAGTGATTTTTAAGGATTCACCTAATTGATGTTTTTTTTTTCCCTCCCCAAAATCACTAAATAAGTAATTTCTATGAAACAAAAATATTGAAAATCACTTAATATTTTTTTACGAAACACTCTAAGAAGAGTTTTTAGCTCCTACGTAACGCTTTTAGATCTTTAGAAATAACTCCCAAATGAATTATAAGTGGATGGGGTACCAAAGCATAATTTTTGAATGGTGATAGATAGTTAGTGCTCTAGGAGAATATATCATGGTGCGCCATCGAGCATACAACCCATCTATTTCTATAATATATATATATATATATATATTTATATATATAGTCAGTTTTAAGTAATATTCACGTTACTTTATTAAAAGATCTACCGTTGATAACTAATGAATCATATCAAAGGCTAAGATTTAAAATTTAAAAAGTAATCAAATGTAGATCTAGAGATTAACTAAAATCCTATTTAAATGTAGGTCAAATGAACCTTATTGGGATCCCTTAATTAATAAATATAATTTTAATTTTTCGCCTTTGATCCGATCCAAGTGTTGAAAAAGAAAGACTTCATATTAGTCTTAATATTAAGGATGTTATTTAAGCCTGACGCTATATGTATATTTATATATAGGACCAAGATCAGATTGAATCCTTAAGTTCAAAATTTGATTTGGACCAATGTTTCACAACATGTTGCTGAATGTTACTCTAGATATAGTCGTTGGCGTAAGGACCTAACTTAAGTCAGACTTTTTATATATAAATATATACAATTTTGCTATAATGCTGATCCTACAACATAAGGAGTATGCCACCGGTTTATTGTCGATAATAAATTGATGGCACACCCATTATGATAAAGAACTGGCATGATTTGTAGCAAAATTTTAAATATATACATACGTCTCAAATAAAGTGTACCTTTATTAAACTAAGGTCCACCTTCTATCAATGGGATGTGTTTTATTTTTTAAATGAGAATCCAATAATTATGAAATGTGAACCTAAATTTGATCAAATGAAGTGAATTTTATTTGACCTAAACTGTATATATATAAAAATAAAAAATAAAAATTTTATGAGGAAATCTTGAACAAATTTTTGTCCACAACAACGTCAAGCAATATGTTATCATATGCTGTATGACATGCAACATTAATAACTCGCTACTTAATGTTTTCTTGAACAAGAAATTATCCATGATTCTCTCATAAGAGAATTACTATGCATATATAGTCAAGTTCAAAATAGATCTTCAATATAAAAATTCATCAAAATCAACATTCTGTAATATGTTGTGTAAGCAATGACTCGCCCGCAACATGTTATCAATTGTTAATCTTAACTAAGTCCTAATATTAAAAACTTGACCTCGAACTAATATAGATATATCTATTTATATATATATATATATATATATGGGTTTTTTTGAAAAACAGCTACCCCACAAATCGCAACTTGAAAAGTAGAAGAAAAAACATTTTAAAAAAAAGTAGCCAACTCTTAACACATCTGGACTAAAATACCTCTCATTACTATTTTTTTTCTTTCTTTTTTTTGTCTTTTTTCTCTGCCAAAATGCAGCTTCTTTTATTTTCTTGTTTTTTGTTTTTTTCTCTACTTTCCCTTTCCCTTTCCTTTTTGAAACACTGCTAGGGCTTTTGAACATAGCTAGGGCTTTCCCTTTCCCTTTCGAAACACACCGTCGACGTTGCCATTTTGACCAAAATTGTCCTCACATTCTTCAGCATTGTAGAAGTACCAATTTCTGGAAAATTGTCCTCCCTCCCAGTGTCCATGCAGCTTTGTTTGAGAACCCAAGTTTCTGAAAAATCAAAATTAGCTTGCAAATATTTGTAGGAGAACCCAAGTT
Source organism: Ziziphus jujuba (assembly GCF_031755915.1). Taxonomy (NCBI): domain Eukaryota; kingdom Viridiplantae; phylum Streptophyta; class Magnoliopsida; order Rosales; family Rhamnaceae; genus Ziziphus; species Ziziphus jujuba. Next base: position 23,915,084 of record NC_083379.1, read on the forward strand.
TCGTTAGTAAGTTCACTGAAGAAGAAAGTGGAGTAATAGCTAAAAGAGGTAAGAGTTTCAAGAACTTTCTTTTTTTACCGAACTTTTTTTCTTTTTCTTTTTTTGGAAAGGGTTCTATCTGTCTCTCTCTCTGTCTGTTCCCATTACCTAATACTTTATTGAGCATACCAAGTCCTGTAGTTAAAGCTTTGGCCGCTAGGATGAGGATTCAACGCCACCACAGACCCAGAGATACAGAAAAATATAGATATATGATTATCTAGAACCCAAAAAATCTCTAACCCTTTTGTTCAAAAATGAAATAAAGCTGACAAACATGCCCACTCTTACCAAGCTTTACACAACTCAAGAAGCTTCCCAGCATAACTCCAAGGACGATTGCTGGGTTGACATTCATGGCTGCTCTTTGCCTTTACATCAACATGTTTCTATCTTCTATGTTTTGTGTTTTGTTTTCTTTCTATCCTTTTTCAAATCTTTGGTGTATGTTTGTTTTTTGGTTTCTAAAAGGTTTTGTATGAATTTTGTGCCGTGTGAAGCAAATAGATTTTATTTGATTATTTTTGTTTGTCTGTTTTCATTGTGATATCTTTTTTCAGTTTCTTTTATTTGGATATGTAGATTTTTTTTTCTTCCTAAACTTGTTTTACCTCTTCAAGAGTTGTAGTTTGGTTATATACCATGTGAATTAGCCCATTGGGGTTTGTGGAATTTTGTTATTTGAAATTATGGCCTTGCGAATAATACCACACAGGAGTATTTGCAAATAGATGTTTTATGAGCTTTTATTCCAAAGTTTCAAGCTTTTTTCATGACGTTTGCAATGTTTTGATTTTGTACCTCTTTCTCTGGTTCTCTCAAGGATTATACCCATATGACCTCTGTTATATCCTTTATGTTTCTTGTCCGTCCACTAAATTTGCATAGTTACTACATTAACCCATGAAATTCATGATGTGAATCATGTTAGTAGATCTTTGTTTCAAAGGTCTAATCTTTTCCATTTTGTTTATAATGTTGATTCGTCTTATGTTTGATTTTTGCCCTTACTATTCGGCCTTTGCCACAAGAACCACTCACTGTAAAAATAAAGGATGGATACATGGTTAACACATTCATTTATTTTTTCTTGTTAGGTTTTCAATTGCATTAGTACATAGCTGATTTTAATTCCTAAAATGTGCTATGTTTATAGGATACTATTGGAAGTCAGACCTGTAACCTATTTTTTACCATGGATAGATGTATATACCAGACATGAGTTTCTAATGCAAATTGTTTTCTCCTAGAACACATAATGAAAATGATTTTCTAATGCATGCAAGGCTACAATTTGGTTTTGTTATGAGATTGATTTTGGTATGATTAGGATTTTGGATGTTAGGATGGCTTAGAAGAGATTTAAAAGTGTTAAAGGGCGAATGAGGTTGCAAATTATATAAATAGTCTTCGATTCGTCTTTTACAATTTTGGGCTCTCTCTTTCTTTCTGTCTATATAAATGTATATATTCTAGTTCTAATTTCATTATTTTTATTCCTTGTTAGTTAATAGAAAAAAAATATATTATAAACACATTTTATATAGTTAAAAGGTCTTTGTCACTATAACTTCTATGTTGGATAATCAATTTACTTATCTGTGTCTTCTTGCTAGAATACAATCCAAGGTACATGTACTTTCATGTTTTTATTCTTGTTTCTATGTCCATACAACTAAAATTAAAAAAAAAAAGGGTAAAACTAAAAACTATTTGTATTTGAACTTATTTATTAACCTGTAGATTTGAAATCCAAAGTAAATATGTCAAAATACATAGAAGTTCTTGATGGTAAACAAACTTGAACTAAGAAAGTTTATTATATATCTATCATATTTGTAGTAGTTGTGCAATTCTAGTGGAATATTTGGCTTGTCTTTGTTTCTAAAGTTTTTAACGCTATTAACGTGGCATGACAGTGTTATGCTAAAACTGCACTACTATTCTTTGTTTCTTCATTCCGTCTTGTGATTGGTGAAAGGAATCATAAAAGGAAAATGATTCCTTAAGATGTTATCAAAATTGATTCTAAATGACTAAGTGGATGTTAACTATATTAAGACAATCCTTTTACGTTAGAATCTCTTTCATATTGCCAATAATGGTTACAACTCATCAAAACTATTACTAAAGAGCATGAGATGACTACATGGTATATGTAGAAACGTGGAGACATTTGACCCTCACCTTTTAGCTCAAGTGAATATATTAGCAATAGGGTAGAGCAAAATTGGATATTTCTTATATATGATGGTACACTTCATGCAAATTTCAGGATTTTGAATAGCAACCAATATTTATTTGAAGGTTTTGGAACTTGGAGATTTGTAGGATGAAGGTGAACTGTAGATCAAATTTTGGAAACTCGTGTCAGATATTAAGTTCAAGCTTACACCAGCTCAAAAAAATAAGTTTGAGAAGAGTTATTTTAGCCTCTTCTTGAAGGCCAATGGGATACAGTTTAATGGTCACATTGTAAACAACATGCTGTATAGGCGGTGTATTTGTGAGGATAAGGACGCTATGGTGTTTAATTTTGGAGGTTATGGTGCAAGATTTATGCACGTAGAGTTCACAATAATTACAAGTCTTCAGTTTGGTTATGAACCCAATAGGCGAGTTAACCACTCCACTCGTATTAACCACACATATGTTGGAGGAAAGCGAAAAGTCACTTACTTGCAAATACTTGAAGCTTTTATAACCGCACAATGTAATGATGATGATGAGCAAGATGATGATAGGTTGAAGTTGGTGTTATTGTATTTCCTTGAGATGGTTCTGCATGGAAAGGAAAGTATGGCCACCATAGCCCACGAGCACTTGAAAATGGTGGATGATTTGGACTATTTAAACAAATATCCATGGGGTACCTTATCATACATCACCACCATTAGATCACTAAAAAGTGCTTTTGAGCACAAAGAGTCAATGGCGGTTAACAAGTCCAAGACTTATAGTGTTTGTGGGTTTCCTTTGGCTTTTATGGTAAGTTTATACGACTATAATTTAAAGTCTACTTAATAACAATATACATTTTATCATATGTTCATTTATTTTTTTATCATTTGACGTATTTGGGGTTTGAGACAATTCCTTTGTTAGCTGAAACCTTTGGAGATAGGATGGTGGACATGTTATTTCCTCGGATCCTCAACTGGCATATTTCACAAGTGTCAAGGTTTGAAAAGGCTACTAAAATATTCCAACATCGTGATGTAAGAAAATACTGCTATCATATATATATATATATTTACATTTCATCAACTCCGTAATATTCTTTATAGATTCCTTTGTCTTTTTTAATCACATGCATTGTATTGTTATATATTGAAGTGTATTAAGATTGTATTGCATTTGGTGATAAAATTCCATTGTCCACCATGTAATAATCATTTGATTATAATCTCTTTTTCTTTTGTAGTATTTGGTGGTTTGTGTGTAGGATGCAACTGAATATGAGTGCTCATATATTGGAAAAATTGCATGAGATGTACATCGTGATAGATTGCCATATGGTGTCGCATTTGTTGTCAGAGACAAGCCACCACTGGATAGTATTGCTGAAAAAATTGAGGGTGTTCCACATACAACTAGTGGAAGAAGTTCGAAAAGAAAACATGCCTAGATAAGGTGAAAAGGGGGAGGCGAATAGAACATAAGCCTATAGACCATGGTGATCATGGTAATTATCCTTCCTCATCGACTATGAGAGTTGGTGCTCATGATCATGTTAATCTACCGACTCCACCCCAACCTTCATCCGATGATGAGGTTTGTATATATTCTGTAAAAATATATTTTTTTAAAATTATTGTAACTACTAATAATTATTGTTTTGTTTAGGTACCTTTGAGAGATAGATTAATTGTCCTTGAAGGTAAAGTGGCTAGTGTATTCTAAGACTTTAAGCAGTTAAGAATCTCGATGCTTAGGGAACTTGCAAGGTTGGAGACCAAGCTTTATAAGCTAATGGAGCACCAGGGAGTGGGAGCTCATGTAATAATTGTTGTTGTATTTTGGACTCAAATATTTTTGTGTTAATTATGTTTAATATTATAACTGATTGTGCTCATTATTTATTCATTTTGAAGGTCAATGATACCCAAGGTCAATGTTCAGACCCTCATTTACAAGAGTTTGACAATTTGGGAGGTGCTGATGGGTTTGGTTTTGAAGATGGAATGGAAGCTAACATTTTAGAGGATGAAAGGAAAGAAGAAATGGGTGGCGATGCGACCCCTGGTGATAAATAGTTGCATCCATCGGTTGTAGGTGATGCAGGAGCTATTGTTGAGATTATCAAGGCAGTGTCTCAATCAAAGTTTTCGACTGGGAGACATGCAAGAAAGGTAGCAGCTACTAAACAAATTATAGATATTGGGAGGTGGGATAGGAAGGCCGCAGTAGCTATTACTACTCCATACAGTGTTGGAGGCTTGCAGAAAAAACTGCAACGCACCTTACTAGGTCCATATTCTACTTTGAAGTTCGACCCATACAAACCGGTACCCAACTGACTTGTGAAAAGTTTTGACCAATTTATAAAGTCCGATCGTGTAGCAGAGGTCAATATCGATATTTTGCGTGTGGATAAAGATTTTTTTCATAGGCTTATAACCAGTAAAAAGTGGCTAATTCATGATATAAGTATGTTTGTTATCAAAATTTTAATTTTTTAATTTTCTAAATTTCATATATTATTGTTAAACTGCATGGATATAATTTAAATTAATTCGTATTTCAATGTAGCATATGGAAGTCATGCCTTACTTATTTCGTACACATGCCAACCGATTCCCTGATGCTTTTTATCCTAGTTTCAAGGTGATAGATGATAGATTTTGGGTAAGTAACAAAGTTATCGTGGTGGTCATATATTTTTCTATTGGGATTTTGGGTAACTAATAAATTATTTTCTTGTAGGGATACATTGAGATGTCTTATGGAAAGTTCATTGCCAAGCCATTTAATTACCTATTCCCAAATGAAATGCAGTCATATGTATTGGGGATTCGAATGAAGGAGTCAAAGCCATGGAAATGCATAAATCATGTACAATATACATGTCCAAATTGTGTAATGTTAGCTGTTTATTTATTTATTTTTCTTCCTTCATTTGTTGTTCTAACTGGATACCTATAATTTACTGATAGTTGTTGATTCCATTGAACAAGCAAAACAAGCATTGGCTTCTAGGGCACATGGACTTGAAAGAGCATTATATGACTATATATGACTCCGATAAGGCTGACAACCACAACAGGGCAGATACATATTTTAAGAAATTATGCATTATTTTGCCTTATTTATTGCGGTCTGCATGCTTCTATGAGAGCAGACGGATCTTGTAGAGTCTGTTGATGAGTTTACCTGTGCATTGGCACAAAATTGCCATCGGTAAACTAATGGGTAGAGCCTCGTAACACTTACATGTTTGTTGAATGAATTTTAACTATTGTATATAGTTGTAATTATGTTATTCTTTTGTTGTAATAACTGTTTTGTTGCAGTGGTGACTGTGGCATTTTTGTGCTCAAGTCCATGGACTTTTTACATGCTAGATTACCACTGAGTTTCATACAAGATGACGTAGTGTTCTTCAGGAGGAAGTGTGCTCATGAGGTTTACAACAAGGAACTAAGCATATGAGTTGGGTGGTTGATTCATAAATAGCATAATATCATTTTTACTTCCTTGTTTTTGTTTCTTTCATCGTGATCAAAAAATCTTTCTTATATTAGCATTTTAAATGTAAAGATAATGATGGATTTTAATGTAAAGATTACTAATTTACTTTCTAGAAAATGTGGCATGTTTATTAGAATTCCATTTTGCACAAACCCCTTAAATCCAACTCAATTCAAGCTTCAAATTTTCCAATTGTCGGAAAAAAATTTCTCCAAGTAGAAACATTTTTCTTCGGTTGAAGAATCTTTCCTCTCGTTGGAAAATGTAGAAAAATATTTACTTATGTCGGAAACTAATTTCCTCTAATTGAAAAATCAATTTCCAATAGATGACTAAATTAATATTAGGGTAAAAAAATGAGCAGAGACAAAATAATATATAAGATGAAGATGGATTTAACAAATAAATGTATTGACTTTTAAAATCAATAACCAATTAAAAGAAAAGAAAAAAAATGATACATTTTGTTTTTCTTTTCAAAATTATTTGGACATTTCAAAAAGTCTTTTGTAAACTAAATATTCAAAATTATTTCCGGAAAGCCTATTTTCATTTAGGATTAAATTCTTAAAATAAAATTGTTAAATACTTTCTACATTACTATCACAACAAAAAAAAAAGCCTTACCATCGAGAAGAAAATATATCCATGCTACAAAATAATTATCAAAATATATTAAACTATAACACTAAATTAAAACTTCCAAATTTGAACCATAAGATAATGGGTTCATACATCTCTGTTTATAATGTCCAACACCACCGCATCGACTACATCTACGTACAATAACATCTTCAACTTGATATGTTATGCATTGCATCCTCATCCTACCAGCTCGCCTACGCATCCATCTCGGTGGAAGAATGATACGACTTGACACCATCTGGAGCATGCCACTATTTTTTATCTAACACAGGATAAATGGACTCATCATAAGCTGCACAATATGCATTCGTAGTGTAGTAATGAAAATACATGCCATAAGAACTAATTTTGCGTTCTTGGCAAGCAGCAATACAATGATTACAAGGATATTGGTCAAGATCGAAGACTTTGCATGAGCATGTTTTTTATTAAAGGTTAACTATGCCCTTCAAACTCCCACTTCCACAAGAAACTCACAAATATTAACGGCCTTCACACGTAGCCTAATAGACTCCAAATTGCAGAGTTTGAGTTGCTCTTCCATATGGTTAGTCATAAGCTTCGTCAATTTTGCACTTGTAGTACGTCGTTCATAAAAGCACCTTTGCAGCAAATCCCGTATGTGCTCAATCAATGCTATTATTGGCATCTCTCTAGCATCTAGCAAAATACCATTCAAGCTTTTTGCAATTTGGTGGTCATGATAGTGTACCTTCTACATGGAAAAAAAGAACATTCCCACCTTGTAGAGTCACATGCTCGGATGTATTGGGCAGCCCTACTGTCTTTGCCTCAATTTGCCCTGTATAAAACTCAAAATCTTCAACAAAATATGCCTTATCTGCGAGCATGAAACATTGTATTATTGTATCAGCATCTTTCGCATGTCCATTTGCCTCAATATTTCTGCTTATGTGGTACGTGCACAGCCTATGGTATGCATTGGGAAAAACTTTACGTATTACCTTTTCAATAGCTGGATGTCTATCACTCATAAACACCAAATCTGGGGAATCTCCAATAGCATCCTTGAGGTTTTGGAAAATCCATGTATATGCTTGCTTGTTCTCTCTATCTCCAATGCCGAAAGCCAAAGGATATTTGCTTATTGCCATCCATGTCCACTGCAATATATATGTATCCTTTGTATTTCCCTTTCAAAATTGTCGCATCAACAGCCACCACGGATCTTATGTGGGATATAAATCCCTTAATGCATGCTCTAATCACCATAAAGAAATATACAAAATGATTATCATCGTAGTCTCAAGATTCTTTGACACTAACACATAACAGTAGGCAGACAACTTAGCAAAATTCTCCTCTGGAGATCCCCTAACACTATTAAGTGCATACTCTTTACCTCTCCATGCTTTGTTGTAGCTTATATTCATTCCATATTTTTGCAGAAAATCATGTTGAATTTCTTTGGGTTTGTAAACATGTGAAATCCTTTTTATATTTAGATTTGATACACTGCCTAATAATCCGGCTACTCACCTGCTTATATTCTCGATGCATGATATCTAACAAGCAACTGTGTACATTATCAAAAATTCTCACAACAAATATTTTACCATTTTTTAATTTGGTCGCACAAAGTCACCATTTACAAGTATTTTCCAAACACACAATCTTATACCGTTGTGTAGTTGACCATGTCACTTTAAACTCTTTATTTTCACGAATGCAATAAATACTCAGTTGATTCTGTTAGTCACGTTTGCTGTGAAATATCTATCCAACTACAATACTTTCACAGCCAATGAACTTTGATGAAAATATGGCCATAGAACCACTTTTGTTGCTCGATGATAAGTGGTCACTTGTAGCACAATGAACCCTTACATCATCAATTCCTTCATTGTTCATTTTAGGATGCATATCATTATTATTGTTGGGTAACTCATGTCCAAAATCTGCATCATTATGATCAATATCATCTGATTCAATACTAACATCATCCCTTGCTACATTGTAATTCTCATAATGATTAATATTATGCAACTGCACATACTCTTTTTCGTTAGAGAATTAATATTATGCAACTGCTCATACTCTTTTTCGTTAGGAAACCGTTTAGCATAGTCACCTCCAACATCAACTCCTTCATGAATGTTAAATGATGTCCAGGATCCATGAACATCAACTTGATCTCTAAACTAAGTTTCATGAACTATGATGTCATAAAATGTGGCCTCAATAGGTTCAGAATCGGGAACTTGTGGTAGACAAGCACCAATTGAAGGACGAGGAAAAGAATGATGATTACTCTCACTATCCAAAGCAAAGGCCTTTTCATGAACATCTCTAGATATATATTCAACTTTCTAAATTACCTCAACATATAATGGAGGTCGCATCATTGTCATGCCTCCATTCCTCACTTCTTGAAGAAAGCATTTCACATCCCTATCATTGCGTATTTCTATAGGATCCAATTTTTTTGCACATCATCCATATATCCATTTTAGTTTTAGCAAATATTCATTTCGGTCTATCTCAATAGAATTAAAATTCTCATTCTCTAACTCTTATTTTGTACATCTTTTGCTAATGGAAACTATTATATTTTTACCATTTTGATACTTCCAATGACCACCATTGATGAGAATCTGCTTATACTCATACAACTGACTACTTGCTAGGATACTAATCCTATACAACTGAAGATGGGGCCAATCACACGGGCACTAACTTAGAGATTGAAGGACAACCTAGTTAGCTTCATACAAGTTGTTATTAGTTCTCAGTAGGGCATAACAATACCCGAAGATTCAAAGCTTGTTTTATGCATCCAGATTATGAAGGTGGAAATGTATCGGGGAAGCTGTTTTAGTGCATCTATATATTCTGGGCAACAAAGAATGAATTTGTTTACTTATGGATATGATTGAGCACTCAAGGGACCATGAAATCATGCCAAGACAGAAGCAAAGCTATTCATTAACCATGTTGGCACACAAGACTTCATGTTGGCCGAATTGCTTCATTTTGGCGCTGGCTTTGATCTTTTTTGTTGTTTAAGAAAGTTCTTTTTGTTTCAATCAAGTGCAACATATGGGAACCAATATTAATCCTATCATTCTATATGGTATATTGTAGCAAATTTGGAGCCTAAACTAGCTGGTGATTGGAAAAAGTCAGTTTAGTTGGCAAACTAGTCAACTAGTTTCCTAATTTGAACATTTGTACTTTTTTTTAGGAAATAATCTTTATTTTGGTTTTTATTTATTTATTTGCTGGACAACTTACATTAGGAAAGTCATAATTTTATTATTTTGGTTGTAAATTAATTAATTCGTAATTCAAAATAAAGAAATTAATTAATTCAAATTAGATTAGGAACGGTAGTAGAATTCGGTCACCCTTTTGTTTCCTTATCCTTGGCTGGTTCTAACCTAGCTGTTTTAGGGTTTTATTTTTGTCATTCAAACCTATTTAAGAGCTTATTTTCTCAATAATATTCAGTACACTATTCATACAGAAAATTAATTGTGAGAAAGAATTCTCTTTGTTCACTTTGAACACCTAAAAATCAAATAGAGATTAAGTATTTTAGTTTGACTTATAAATAAGACATCCATCACCTGTTGTGGCGTCTTCATCATATCAAGGTTTTTAATTATAAGTTGATTAGGAGTTAAGGTGACCATTAGAATCTAAGCTTAATTGAGATCTGGGATAATATAATATGGGTTTAGGAGTAAGTCGACCTAGGTTCGTATCAACCATCACTTTATACCAGTGTTCCATTATATAAAACCACAATTACAATATTATCATTTTCCATTTTACTACAAATTAAATGAATAACATTAAACCAAATTAATAAAGATATAAAAATATGAATAATATTGAATAAACATATTAACTGTCTCAAAAAAACCGATTCAGTTTTTTTTTTTTTTTTTTTGGACCAAATATAATGTTTTCCTACTGGCGAAAAATTAGCGGAAAACTAACGAAAACTAACAAACTAGAAGAAAATGGTGGAAATTCATCTTTTTCGCTAATTTTCCTCCATTTTACTGGTTTTCGCAACTTTTCAGTTCTACACAATTTTTTCTCCATTTTCATACCATGTGTCACCTAAGTATCTTTAAACTCAAATATAACAGCTCATAGACTAATTTATTACATATCCATATAAAAAAAACTTTTAAAAAATACAAGAATAAGAAAGTAGTTCGATAATTTTACATTATTTAGCACCAATGTTTCATCTAATAAGAAAAAAGAAAAAAATATTTTACCTGAGTTTAGCTTCAAAAGTGAGAAAATACAAGAAAAAAAGAGTGAAAGCAGATGAGATGCAAGCATGTATTTTTAATTTATTATTTTTTTTAGGTGAACAGGTTATTTGAGAAAGGAGGAAAAAGAAAAGGATAACAGAAAAACTATTCCGTAATTTTCAATTTAGTCAAGGGCATTTCTAATTACAATTGGCAAGATTTCAAAAAAATAAAATAATAAATTACTATTTTTTAAGAATCGATTTATGGGGTGGTTATTTTTCAAAAAAATCCTATATATATACATACATACATATATATACATATATATATATATACACACACAGTCCGTCTATGGTGCGGACGGTCCTCATGCGGACCACAGTATTGGTGACGATTTTTCATAGTATTGGTGACGATTTTCTAAGAAACCGTCGTTAATACTATGAAAAACCGTCACTAATACTACGGTCCTCATGCAGACTGTCCTCATCATAGAATTTCCGTATATATATATATATAATCCTTTAATTTTCAATTTTTTGAAGTCACATAACTAGATGGCTTTGGTAACACATTGGTTTTTGTTTATAGCCTTTTTCTACTTAATTGTGTGAATGTTAATTAATTTAAATGTTTGTATTAATTAGAATTTGTTAGAAATATCAATTAATTACAATTTAATATGGAAAAAATAAAAAACATCAAATTAAAAACTATTTAAAATTGTACTAGACTTATGATTTTTTTTTCCCTTTTAAAATTTGTAATTATTTAAAATGCTTAACAAACGCTAACTATTATGAGGTAAGCAAATTATACATAATTAAATAAAAAAAAATAAAAATAAAAAAAGGCACCGCCTCATTAACAGCTGATGTTTGTTAGATAGAATTCCTAAAAAATATTTTATTTTATTTAATTTTTCCATATTAAATTAAATTATACAAGATATCTTATACCCAACAGAAACAGAAGCGCCACCCGAGAGAATAATATAGAACAGTACTCTGGGAAACGTCTTCAACCCATTGAAATAAAACCATTTTTTTCACAACTTGGAACGGAAGGTTCCAAATTTGCTCTTCATTTCATCTCCGCCTCCTACAAGTGAATGGAGTATAAGGCTCCATACCTTTGCCACACTAGAGACATCACATTCAAAGGTTTATCTTGCGTGCAACACAGTAAGTACATCACAAAATAAAGTTTCCCATAAAACTAAATGACCATTGTTTCTTCAGAACGTAATACATCCCGGTTCATAAGGGAGGTACAAAGGGATGGAATTTAATCACCTAAGCACTCATAGTGCTATTGCATAGTCATTTGTGCCATGTATGGCTTTGTCCCACATAGCAATACCGTGAAAAACCAACCCAAAAGTTCCCCTTAACAGGACGGTAAATAACTCATTTCCATTATTTAAAAACAGCTTACGGATTCCATTAGTCTCCCAACAAAGTCGTAAGAAGCAGATCCTGCATAAAACCAGCTCTTCCAGCCGCTTGTCTCATCTTTTTCTCCCGCTCTTCGAAACTCAAGGAAGGATCAAAACTACTTGGGAAAGAGAGAGAGATAGTCAAATTTCAAATACAGTGATAGATTTACAAGAGGCTTTAAATTATGTATGGACCCTCAACAAGCTTTTAGAGAAGGTTGGGTATGCATGTATGCAATAATTGACATACTGGTCAATGCCTATTTACACGAAAGCTGTGACCACATTTAAAGTAGTCAGCACCCTAGGGAGTACATAAAATGGCAACCAAGCATATCTGGTAAGTGTAGGAGAAGAATTGTAATTGTAGAAAAGAATCCATAAAATAAAACCACCCCAACACAGGCACTCCCAGTCTCAGCAGTTAACATTTCTTCCTTGAAGAGGCATTAATTCTCTAATGAACATAAGTTTGCGAGTTGCTACCATGTAGAATACAACTGAGGTTGATGGTGAAATCGAATATTACTTTGATGCGATTAAATGAATGCAAACCAGCCTTTCAAAAAGAAGAAATTCAACTGAGAAGGAGAACTAATTGCATTATATTTTCCCAAAGGGGAAAAGAGAAAATAGTTTGTAGCTGTATATATGCACTTTGGTGAAGGTTCTCCTAATGCATATCAATTAAACAAATATAGGCACACCAAAGGCCAAGGGTCAGTTATCTGATAGAATCTTTTTGGTATTAAAAAGAGAAACCTGAAACAATACCTTGATTTCCAAATATGTGTAGGTACCCCATTCTTTGCAGAAGTGTCATCAGCATTAGTTACAACAGATTTTGAAATTTCTTCAGATTCTGATGTAGGAAAATTCAAGATAAGAGATGATAGAAATGGATCAGTAGCTCCATTTGACACACTAGCATTATTTGATCGATATCCACCACCCCCTAGAAGCACCTGCAGATGAGCTTCACGAAGATCCCGACCAAGAAGAGATAGTGCCTGACTGTTAGGAATGGCAACTCTACGTAATCTGCGACGTCTCTGCAAGTGTTCTTCAGTAAAGGAAACTTAAAGAACATTTCCAGCTCTATATGAATTTTGGGTCAGCCATTTAATGAAAACATGATATTTTGATGTCATATTCAAAGAGAAGCACACTGATCAAACAGTTGAAATAAAGGATATCTTGAACAAGTGCCCATGTTGCAGTGTGATATGACTTAACATGTCCCTTGCAACTTTAACAGAGCAAATCGGACAAACCTGCAAGGAAAAAGGTAAATGAAGTACGAAACTCAATCATGGACTCAACTAAAGTTAGAAATTAGTTTGCAGTCTCATTCTTCAATCCCAAGGTTTAAAGTGGTAAGAGTAACCAGCAAAATAAAGATATTCACCGTTTCTTTTGTCTAAATAAAAAACTAACCAACTTTAAGGTTGAATTTTGATCTCCTGAAAAAGTTCAAGAACGATATGCAAGGATAACAATAGAAGTAGAATATCACTGGAGTATCTCCCTTCAGGGACTACGATCTCCCAGAAAATCATCATGAAGAACATTCATTCTCATTGTCATTATATTTGCTATTTAGCCATCTGTTGCTATTGTCTAAATCAAGTATCATATACATGCACATCCATTGACACTTTGCCCAGATGCCAAACATTTATCCTCCTAAAATGTTAAGTCAACAAGCCCCTTCGACATTTATCAAGTCACAGCCAATTTTTGTGCATTATTTGAAATCTTAAGCAACCGTTTTCTCATTCACTTGTCAAATTTGCTGCTATACAAAGTTATGAAATTCTTGATATATTGATGGCCTCAAAATTCAACTTATTTTCAGTTTCTTTTGTAACTTCAGGAAACAAGGCCACATCCGCAATCCCCCTTCCCACCCCGAAATCCAAAACAAGGACATAACTAAGCATTACAAAGAATAAAATCATCTCTTTCAAGCGTTATACAAAACCAATAAATGGAACAACATAATTCGACAAAGAAAGTAACACTATTTATAGTAATTGGCCAGCCATATGAGCAAAAAAGGTAAGAACTTGTTCTTTTACCCTAAATTTATATGCCAACACGAACTCAATTCCCCAGCAAAAAGTATAAAATAAATAAATAAATGAAACCAAATTCACAGACCCACATATCTATATTCCAAAATATATGTTGCTTTGTTCATAGAAAAGGAAAAACATAGTGAGATAAAAAAAAAAAAAACAGGACATACGGTGACTTTAGACTCGCAAGAGTGCTCGTCTTCGAGATGCGAACACAAGGACGCGATGTCGAAATCCTCATAGCAATACGGGCACGGGAACTCGGGTCGAACCTCGTCCTCCACCTCAAAATCATCTATGCTCAACCGATCTAAAATTACCACAAAAATTTTTAAATATAAATATCTATGTATTACATGTTACTATAAGAAAGAAAGAAATGGACAAAAATCAATTCAAAATTAAAAATTAAACCCAGAAATATATATATATATATATATATATATATAAGGACCTAAATTGGAGCTCTGATGGTGGTGCTGCAATGTATATTGGCGTTTTGCGGCAGCGAGGCGTGAGGTCCAGAAATCGGAGTCCATTGAAGAACGACTCGGATCGAAGACTAAACCGCTCGTTAGTTGATTCAATATAATTTTTTATAATTTTTTTAAATTAATTGGGCCAAAAAAATTAATAATAAAAAATAAAAATTACAGAGAAAAGTTCTTCTCTGATCCCTCTACGGTGCTTGTTCTTCTTCTGATTTTTATCAGAATTGTTTTCAAAAATATTAAACAAGATGATCCGAGGAAACTTCAGAAACGAAGAGAGAGAAAGAGAAAGAGGGAAGAAATGGAGAGCAGAGGTATTTATATTGGTATTTATACAGCAAGAAATTAAAATTTTCTTCTAAAAATTGACTTTTTCTTTAGAGAGAGCTTGGGAAATGACGATTGGATTAAGGTTGGAGAGAGAAAGAAGGAAAATTGGGGTTTTTTAAGTATGCATATGTGGTCAAGACAATGGCCGACGCAGAGGAAATGCGAGAAATTTACGCGTTTGTCTTCGTTATTTTACACGCAATTTTTGGTGGTCGAAATTTTCGCCCTGCAACGATATTTTGGATTTTTATTTTTATTTTAGAAATAGTTTCCTTCAATTATTTATTATTGTTTTCTGCATAAATACATATATTTATTTTTTTTAAAAAAATTCATTACAACCTAATATTTTCTTTTTGTTTCATTTAGCCATCTCATGTTTCAATTTTTTTATTCGCTTTGATTTCCTTTAATAACCTAACTATTAGAGCATTTTCAATATTTTTGTGTACTATTAGATTTTTCACCATATTTAGAAAATAGAAAGTCATTCAAAAAAGCTTTTTTCCATAGGTCTATTAAAATACCCTATCAAGTAAAATATATATATATATATGATCTTGTATTTATGAAGTATTTATCACACATTATGAAGATTTTTTAAAGAGTAAAATTTGCTTTAAAAAGTCAATTCAACAGGACTGCCCTTTAACTCTTTCCGGAACGTTCAAAGATGTCCCATCTAAGGAAACTCCATTGAACTGATAAAAAATCGAGTGAGACTTTCTATAACAAGGTCGCCCCTGGAGTCCTTCTAGATGTTCAAAGTGGTATCGCTTATGGAAATCTTATTAAATTAATATTGAAAGTCGAGTGCGACGTTTTCATAAGATAAATATAATCCAACAGTATAAATAAAATATTATAAATGTTATAAATAAAATTTCCATAAAATTGCCTCAAAAGCATCAAGTGTTCAAACCAATAAACCAAGGGAAAGAAAATAAAATAAGACTCAAACATATTAGGGATGTAAAAGTTTTAAAATTAAATAAAAAAACAACATAAATAATAAATCTAGTGGACATACGTGAAAAGGAAAATATATTAACAATAGAATAATAGCGATAATAAAGATATGATGAGATAATAATATATTGGGAAGATGATTATGACACGAGACGTATTCTGTGTAACATGTCAACTAAGGCTTAAGGGAACAATTTAAAAATATAAAATTATGAGACATGTTTAATGAGTGAAATAAATTAATAACATGAACATAGTCAATTAGAATTCAAACACTTTCACTTAAGACCTCATTTTCACTCTTTTAAAAAGTTTTCCCTTTTTAAAATCATTTTACAAAACTCAACTTATATTTTAAAACAATATCATCAAAAGAGCATTTCATAATTAAATAATTTAAAATATCATTAATCAACTGAAAATTTAATGCTGGACAATAAACAATATAATTATAATAATGAAACGTAATAAAATTACCAAAATATGGATATTAAAAAGAATATATACAATATATTATACGATATACCCAGTACTACCAGATGGTGCATGACATCCCGAAACACAACCAAACAGTAAAAAGATATATTGAAGCCAATGTCATAAAGGAATGATACACAATTCATCATTACTCCCAGAGAATGGTACACAACTCATCATCATTCTTTTATATCATGACAACCTGCCATCCTATGGTTACGAAGGAGTGGCACAAAACTCATCATCACTTCGACAAAATGGCATACAACTCACCATTATTCTCTCATATCGCAACTGCATATGAGATGACTAAGATGACTAAGCCTACTGGCAGCTAATAACATAAACAGAACTATTGATATTATATGGTAGACCTTAAAAAAACCACAGTGTTGTATCTATAAACCTCTTTTCAAAATTATACTTTTTATTTTTCTCAAGTAAATACAATATTATAAATTATAATTTAATATTTAAACCCAATCATTTATTTAAATACTCAAAATATTCAAAATTATGATTTCATACCAAAACATAAATACCAATAGGTAAGGGTGGGTAAAATCCAATCCAATCTGTCTGAACCAACCAATCAAATTCATTTTTAGCAGTTTGAATTGGATTTTTATATAAATTAGGTTAGATTGGGTTCAAAATATCATAAATTATTTGTATTTGATCGATTATTGGGTTGGAAATATAAAACTAATCCAATCCAAATCATAAATTATATGATTAGAAAATTCTATATATATATATATATATATTTTTCATTTTTATACACTATTTTTTAATTTTTTTTTTTAACATATCCCCAATTCTCAAATAAAATTGATGAACTTGCCAAAGTTGATTGACTTATGATTTGCCAAAGTTTTAAGGTAAAAAAAGAAAAAGAAAAAAAAAAGAATTAAGCATTGACTCTTGAATATTTGAATTTTGATGAATATATTATTTTACATTATTTATTCTAACAATTTGATTTTGTAGAAGTGAGATGATGACTATTAATGCTTGCTACTTGATGAAGCGTATGATGTGTATCAGTTGCTACCTTTTCTTCTTTGTTTTGCATTGAAGAATGTTTTTTTTTTTCTTTTTAACATTGAGAAGTGTTGCTGAATATTATAGATTGCAATCTTATATTTTATTCTATGTTGTATTACTCTAATTTTATTTTATATTTAGATAACTATAATTTATTATTTATATTTTATGTTTGGAAGACTTTTAATTTGTATTGTATATTTATAAACTAATAAGTTTCAAACAAATTGACCAATTCAAACCAAACCGATTATAAATGGTTTTGTTGGTTTGGATTTAAAACTTTAATGGTTTGCATTGGATTTTCTATTAGATAAATTGAAAAGTATGGATTGGATTGTATTTTAGTTCAAAACCGAACCAACTCAACCCATGCCCACCCCTACCAATAAGGAAATATATATTGTCATAAACCATTTTAAAACATTTTGAAATATAAACACTTAAACATGCTTAAAAATATACATTTCCAAATTCCACTTTCTCAAAACCAATTATTTTCTAAGAGAACTAATACATCAACTTAAATACTCAGATATTTAAATATTAAAAATTTCAAGTTCATTATAAAACTCATTTAAAATTTAAACCAATTAAAATATTGTCAAATGTCACTTGAAATGATATACGGTAAGTATTTAAATCAAACCATATATAAAAAATATTTGAACCATATATATATATATAATTGAACTAATATGCTTAAAAATCATTTAAAAATATAAACTACTTGAATGCTCACTTTGATCAGCTAGATCAAAGAATGGACAAGTTAGAAACATCATAAGATGGGCCAAATCCAAGGTGGACTTACATGGAGGCCAAGGATTAAGTCGAGGAGGTCATGGATGGCCTAGGAAAGAATACGAGTGTGATAATTTTGGAGATAATCTTGAAGAGGACTTTGATTATATTTTTGCTCTCCAAGAAATGCAAAACCGTGCGAGGCATGTTCTAAATGAAGATGATGACCTTGGAAACATTAAAGTCAATATACCACCATTTTTGAAAAAAAGTTATCCGGATGCTTACTTAGAGTGGGAGGACTGTATGGAGATGATATTTGATTGCTGTACTTATTTCGAGGCAAAGAAGGTGAAATTGGCCACTTTGGAATTTGGACATTATGCACAACAATGGTGGACTAATGAGCAAAGTACCCGAAAAAGAGTTGGAGATGAACCTATTACTACTTGGCCACAAATGAAAGGAGTCATGAGAAAGAGATTTGTACCGGCTCACTACCATAGGTTGCTGCATCAAAAGCTTCAATCATTGACACAAGAAAGTAGGACTGTAGAGAATTACTACAAAGAGATGGAGATGCTCATGATGAGGTTGAGCATGAATGAGGATTGTGAGGCAACCATGGCAAGGTTTTTGGGTGGTTTGAATCACGAGATAGCCAACCAAGTAGAGCTTCAACAATATGCAAAATTGGAGGAGATGCGTCAAGTGGCCATCAAGATTGAAAATCAATTCAAGAGGAGGGAAAACTCATGGTTTGGAGGTGGTTCAAGTAGCAGGAAGACAAATCCAAGTGTTTAGAGAAGCAATCCAACATATGATGCAAAGCCAAAATCGAAATTTGGAGAAGAAAGTACTAATTGGCCAAGGAAGGAAGTAAAAGCCGAATCTGTCCAAACACCTAAGTTTGAAGGTAAAACTGATCCTAAACCTTCTAGAACTCATGACATTGTATGTTTTAAGGGTCAAGGATAAAGATACGTTGCCAATTAATGCCAAAATAGGAGAATCAGGGTGCTGAAAGGTAATGTAGACTTGAATCCAAAAGTGAGGAATCCGAGGGAAAGGTCGAATTTGTTTATGAAGAAGTTGAAGATGAAGAATATAAGGAATCTGAAACACTTAAGGATTCAATGGCTGAATTGAGCTTGGTGGCAAGAAGGGTTCTAACCATGTATAAAGATGATGATCAAATTCAAAGAGAGAATATCTTCCACACTTGTTCTGAAATTCAAGGTAATATATGTAGTATGATAATTAATAATGGAAGTTGTGCTAATGTAATTAGTAATGTGGTAGTTGATAAATTAAGGTTAGCAACCATTAAACATCCCGAACCATATAGATTACAATGGCTTAATGATAGTAGTGAGATGAAAGTAAACAAACAAGCCAAAGTCAAATTCATCATTGATAAATATGTGGATGTTGTTTTATGTGATGTCGTTCCTATACACGCTGGCCATATTAGGTAGACCATGGCAATTTGATAAAGATAACATGCATTATGGTAGAGAGAATTCCATTGTATTTAAATTTAAGGGAAAGAAGATTAAGCTGGAGGCATTAACTCCAAAGGAAGTATCTAAAGACCAACTTCAAAGGCAACAAAGGAAAGAGGCCGAAAAACTAAAAGAAAGAGCAAGTGTGGCACCTACAGCTTCACCAATTGAGAAAGGAGGTAAGGTCTATTCATCCATCCAAGGTAAGTCTTCTAAACTCAATGGCAAGAGAAAAAAGAATGAAAAAGCTGAGAGAGAGGAAAATCTAGTAAAAGCCGAGAATGAGGGAAAATTAGTGGTGGCCGAGAGTGGGAAAGAAAAAGAGAGGAAAGAAAAGGAAAAGAAATTTTTTTTATCTTAGTTTATGTGAGGTTAAAAAGGAAATTTTAAATAATAAATCACTACTGGTCATGATTTATAAAGATGTTTATCTAAATGATCAAGCACCATGAAGAGCTTGAATTGCCAAGTTCTATTTCTTCTCTTTTATAGGATTTTGAAAATGTCTTTTTGGATGAAATTCCTAATGGTTTACCACCTATCCGAGGGATTGAACATCAAATTGATTTTATACCGGGAGCTGCAATTCCTAATAAGCCTACTAATAGGAGTAATCCGGAGAAGACAAAGGAACTACAAAGTAGGTAAACGAGTGTTTAGACAAAGGTTATATTCATGAAAGCATGAGTCAATGTGCTGTCCCTATTTTATTGGTACCTAAGAAAGATGGTTCATGGCATAGGTGTGTTGATTGTAGGGCTATTAATAGTATAACTATTAAATATAGACATCCAATTCCTAGGTTAGATGATATGCTTGATAAATTGCATGGTGCGTGCATGTATATTAAAATTAACCTTAGAAGTGGTATTATCAAAATAGGATGAAAGAGGGTGATGACTGAAAACCGTATTTAAAACTAAATATGGTTTATATGAGTGGTTAATAATGCCTTTTGGATTAACTAATGCACCTAGCACTTTTATAAGGTTAATGCACGTCATGCATCCATTCATTGGAAAATTTGTGGTTGTTTACTTTGATGATATTTTAGTGTATAGTCGAAATCTTGATGAACATGTAGAACATATTACGTTAGTTTTAAAAGTACTTAGGAAGGAAAGATTATTTGTAAATATTAAAAAGTGTGATTTTTGTCGAAATGAGATTGTATTCTTAGGATTTGTTGTGATAGTGTTTGACCCAAGAGGTTGGGTTTGTTTGCATTTAAGAAATGAAAGGTTCCCAGCACAAAGAAAGTCAAAGCTTATGCCTCGAGAGGATGGACATTTTCAAGTTTTTGAGAGGGTTAACGAAAATGCTTACAAGCTTGACTTACCAGGTGAGTATAATGTGAGTGCTGCCTTCAATGTTGCTTATTTATCTCCATTTTTTTGTAGGTGATGACTTTGATTTGAGGGCAAATCATTTTCAAGAAAAAGAGAATGATGAGAATCCGCCCATACCTGAACAGCTGCCTACTCACTGAGGTGCTGATCTTTTATAAATGAAGACGGGACTAATCACTAGGGCACGAGCTAGAAAATTCAATGATAATCTAGTTAGCTTAATCCAATGAGTGATTCAATCTCAAGAGAGCATGATAATACCCAAAGATCTAAAGCTTGTTTTGTGTATCCAAGTTACAAAGGCGGAAATGGACGTGGTAAGCTGTTTTGGTATATTTTTGAATCCTAGACAGCAAAGAATGAATTCAGTACCTTATAAACTCAATTGATATCATCAAAAGGCCATGGAAGTTTGACTTATTCCAATTAAGGGGCAATGTATGGGAATCATTATTAATCCTGTTTGGTATCCTAAATGGCGTATGGGAGCTTATTTGGAGCTTAAACTAGCTGGTGATTGGATAAAGATAGCTTAGTTGTCAACTAGTCAACTAGTTTCCTAATTTGAATTTGATTTTTTGTTTTGGAAAACTATCTTTTATTTTGGTTTTTAATTGTTTATTTACTGGAAAAATTAACTTAGGAAAGTTGATATTTTATTATTTCAATTTTAAATTAATTAATTTCCAATTCAAAATAAAGGAATTAATTAATCCAAATTAAATTAGGAAATGAGGAGAATTCAGTCACACCTAGTTTCCTAAACCTATGGCCGGTTTCTCCATGGTGTTTAAAGATTTTGTTTTGTCTTTCAAACCTATTTAAAATTTATTTTCTCAATAAAATTCAGTACATTATTCATATAGAAAAATATTTGTGAGAAAGAATTCTCTTTATTCTCTTTGAACACCTAAAATACTTAATAGAAATCAAGTGTTCTAGTTTGATTTATCAATAGGACATCTATCACCTGTTGTGGCGTCTTCATCATATATCAAGTTTTCTAATCACAAGTTGATTAGGGGTTAAGGTTTCCATTAAAATCTGTACATAATTAAGATCCGAGCTAAGATAATATGGATTTAGGAGCAAGTCGACCTAGGTTCGTATCAATTAACATCACTCGTATGATATTCGAAATCTCTACACTAATTCTCTACTTCCAATCAAATATTTCAATACTAACTTGAGCGTCAAAGTACCTTTGACCGGTATCACACCAGTACTCTAAGATTTTTCTGGCATCTCTTGTATATATATGCATATGTTTAACAATTCGAGATTATAAATAACATAATTTCTAACTTAAAAATTATCAAATTGTTTTATTTAAATTCAAAGAGAAATAAAAATAAAATGAATTCTAGTATTAAATTCCGTGTGAAATATAATTTTTCAAAATTAATTGTGGATACTTCAATGGTAAAGTCCATTATTTCCCAAATAAAGAATTTGAGTTCGAATTCCCCCTTTACCAAGAAGTTATTTTTCCATTATATTTTTTTAAAAATAATCTGTAACTCCTCAAAATTTCTAATTTCTTAAATTACAAGAAATCTTATGGTGCTTAATTGTGATATTTGGGTTTTATCATTTGTTTCTTTATAAATGTTAGTAAGAAATTTTGAAATTTAATTTCTCTTAAAAATATCAAAATTTGATTTTGGATTCTTAGATTTATGTGAGGAATATTCATTATGTTAGTTTTCTTGTGTGCAAATTTTCAGTAGCAAATTGTTTCTTGGGATTTTAGAAACTTTCCTTGTATAAAGTATAGAATTTGTTTGAACTTGTCTTTTGGTAGATTGTGTTCTAACTTGTAGGAAAAAATGAAGATTTTTTTTTTTATTCATTTTGGTCTTGGAAAAATTTCATTTTATTAAAGTTTTTAAATTTTAGAAGATGGCTTAGACATGGAAGATATTACTTGAGTTTGTAAGGATATTTTTTACTTTCTATTTAAGAAGCTTGGGAAATTAACAAGTCACCCTTCTTCACGTGGCCCATATAAAATCAAGACCACATTATTTAAATCCATTTTCTTCATTCTCTCTCCTTTCTCTCTCTCTTTCTCTCTCTCCTTTAAAATTTTTCTCTTCCATTTCTCTACTTTCCCTATTTCTTCTTCTTTTTCCTCTGCCTTCTTTCTTCCCTAATTGAGAGTACACACACACACACACACACTCGTGATCTTCTTGCTCAAACCATAAGCTACATTTGAAATATATGGGTTCTTTTTCCTTTAAAGTTTTGCTTGTGTGTTGTTCTTGTTGCTGCTCGAAGTTTTCCTTGATTTGAAGCTGTTGTCTTTATTTGTTTTCACTTGTTTTGGTTGGTCTTTTACTTAATACTTTGATTGTGGCAATTTCTAGCATCTTGATCATCTTACATGTAAATTTTTGTGAAAATCTAGTGACGATGTTAAAAGAAAAGCTCATGCTGGTTGGAGCTTGATAATCCGAGAAGAATGTGAGCTCTAACTTGAGTTTTCTTTGTTTTTCCTTGGTCTCTCTTTGCTTTTTACTTTGATTTTTAAGGTTTTGCTTTAGAGATTTTTATCAAAAGTGTTGACTTATGGTTGTATGTTGAAATTATTTTTGAAATTTTTATGAGAAAGGTGTTGGTTTTTTTTTTAATTCAAAACCAGAAATTGTTGCTAGGGAGAATTTCATGTTTTTCTTTTATTTTTCCTTATGAGCTACATCTAATTTTTTTATATGCTGTGGATTTTTGTTAGCAGAGTTTGGATCCTTGCTTGCACATGATGATCTGGGAGTTTTAAAACAAAATTTTGAACCATATTGTGGTTCATGTCCAAACTGAGAGCTTTCCGAGTGGTTCTTTAAATTTTTGCTTGTCTTTCTTTGAATTTTTATCTGGCTCTTGTCCTATGTACTTGTTAAGAAGATTTTCTAGTTTGATCTTGCCTTGCATGCTGCTATATGAAATTATTATATGAAATTAAAATATGGCCTTTGCATGTTTTTCTTTGTCTTCTCAAAACAGAGTTCAGATTTCTTGATTTTAATGAGTTTTCTTATTTTTTGTTTAAAGTTCCTTTAAACTTTAAGGTATATTGTAAATTCTTGAATCTTAAGTTGATATTCGTGCAATGCTTGTGTTAAACATTTTCTTTGAGTATGAATGGTTTGCATGTTAGAAATTTGTTTAATTTTTTCAAAGAAAATCGTTAGTTTTTCTACAACGTGAACCTGAGAGCCATGTGTATCAAGGATCAAAAGTGTTAAAGGTTGATTTTAGCTTCCATTTATTTTTATTTTAGCTTGCATGTATTTTCTTTTGAGTTTAAAGTGGAAATTTTGAATTCGTTGGAAATAAGATGCTTGTTTTAAATCTCTAAATTTTTATTTTTAGGATGCGAGTTTACATATAAGGTTTATTAAGCATCAATGTGATGACCCTTCCTAAGAAATACAAGCCAGATAATGAAGTTTACTATAAATCGAGTCAATGAAGATTTGATCTGTTATCTGGTGAATCCAAGCTACATGTGACAAACCCTAATCTAGCTTATAAGATTTTTGAGGAGATCCTGAAATTTTATGGCCTAACTACGATGAATGCACTTGGATCGGGTTTATGAATTCAATAATGGTGCAAAGTAACTTTCCAGTGATTTGGCCAGTTTCCGACAAATCTAGCTCGACCAACACCTTTGTTCCCCCATGTTGGATCCTTTAAATCCATTTCTGGCTCCTCGTTTGTTGAATTTTTTCATGGTTTGAGAGATATCCATCAAGATCAAGTTTGGTCAAATTTTCTAATAAGTCCAATCACCTATGAAATTTTTGGACCCAGATGAGTGCACCAACCCTTAATCTAGCTCATAAGATTTTCGATGAGACCTCGAAATTTTATGGCCTACCTATGGTGAATGCACCTGGATAGGACTTGGGAATTCAATGATGGTGCAAAGTAACTTTCTAGTGATTCGGCCAATTTCCATCCAATCTAACTCGATTGACACCCCCATTCCCCCTATGTTCAATCCTCTAAATCCATTTTTGACCTCCATTTGTTGAAATTCTTCACGGTTTGAAAGATATCCATCAATATTAAGTTTAGCCAAATTTTCTAAAAAGTCTAATCACCTATGAAATTTTTGAACCAAGGTGAGCATATCAATGTATTATTCATCTCATGGACTTTACATTAATATATAATTTATAAATTTTGGAAATTGTCTGATTAATTTTCCATTTTTTTGATCAATTTATTTAATATTCAATAAAATTAGATTGTTTTTGGAAAATTAGGATACAATGTTGGATTTGTGTTTCTAGATGTTATTAAATTAAAATGTTCATTTTCATAAATATTAATTGTAGAATGAAAGACCCTAATTTTGGATACCAGATCCTAAGGGGTCATAATATAATTGGATCCTTTAATGTTCAGTTTTGATAATCTTGGAGTTGTAAAAGCTATTTTAAGACATTTGGTATGCACCAATGTCTTTGGTTTTATTTCCAATCCTTAAAGAATTGATCTTATTATATTTTACACACTAGGAATGAGATTAGAGGCCATTAGACAGCGAATAAAGATTGAGTTGTGATTTGTAAGTTAACTTTTACTTTTGAAAATGGATTTTAGGGAATTGAATACATGTTTATATTAATTACTGTATTTGGGAATTTTTAAACCATATGATTTATATTATGCCATGAAGAATTACTTAGTCTCTCTTTTCTTATATTTTCATAATTACATTATGACATAAATATGATTTTAGTATATAATTTGTAAATATTTTTATATGCTGAGATTTGTAGATAATATTTTATTATGATGATTGTGAGGAAACACCAATAAACTATATAATAGATAATGGATTTGGATATTGCTTGTGAATATCTATTTGTGTGCCATTATAGTACCATGGAATTGGATTTGATGGATATATGGTTATGCATGCTTATTCTCATCCCTTACCATGATCGCATATTACCTAAGTTTCGATGATGTGATCCTAGTTTGAAGCGCCTCTACGATGTCAGGGGTCACATGGCAGTTTCCTCCTCCTTTGGTAGTTGGTGACCCACCAAGATGCTAGGTATGGTCGTATAACAAAATGCAGTAATAGATATGGTACAATGGTACACTTGGATATAGTACATATGGATATTGGTATTATACAAACTATGATTTATGAAAATGTTATTTTACTTATGAGTTTATGGAGACTTTGATATTATTTATGTTATCTTATGAGTTATGAGAATATTATGTTAGGGAATAAATATAGGTTTTATGAAAGTTGTTTTTCAAAATAGATGAACTTTTCATAAGTGAAAGTGAAAGTGAGGTCTTTAAAGAAAGGATTTTATAGGACAATGATTTTTTTAAGAATATACTATTTTTTCATTCATTGAGCTTGCCTTATATTTTTATTTTTAAATTGTCTTTCCTAAGCCTTAGTTGACTAGTTGTATACTTCATCTCTGAGCATGTTCTCCGTTAGTCTACGACTTCTCCACTTGTATTTTAGTATCTTGTTGTACTGCTTTGATTTATTTTTCCTTTCGTGTACTTATTAGACTTATGTCACATTGTTCTCTAGTCTTGAACCTTTATAATAACTCTATATTTTATTTCATTTTCTTTGGGATCCTCATCTTGGAACCCTTAATGTAGATTGTGGAGGTTAGTAATGAGGCTATTGCAGTGTGGTTTGTTTTTGTTGATTATGGGTGGGAATCCATTAGTAGTTCTTTATTATTTTATATTAGGTTACATCCAATTTATAGAATTTTTGATAGAGAATTCGGTGGGGCTTCCTTAAGTAGGACCATTTTTGGTATTCGAGAAGAATCTTGGAGGTGATCTTATCAATCAACTCTTTTGTTAAAACTTTTGTTTGTCTTAAAACTGATAAGCACCATAAAAATATTTCTAAGTTTTTCTTATAAATTCTTGTAAAGTTTGACTTGTGGGTACTTAAGGTATGTTGGTTATGTTTGGAGAATCATGGGGATTAAAGTGAATAAGTTGGACATTTGTGATGAATGATGGAATTTGTAGAATTTGAATTAATGTTGTGAGAATCCGCCTATACCTGCACAATCAACTACCAGCTGGGGTGCTGATCCGATACAGTTGAAGATTGGACTAATCACTAGGGCACAAGCCAAGAGATTTAAGGACAACTTTGCTGGCTTCATATAAGGAGTTATAAATTCTCAAAAGGGCTTGTCAATACCTAAAGATTTAAAGCCTGTTTGAAGCATCAAAGTGGTGGAGGTCGATATGGACACGGGTAGCTGTTTTAGTGCATTTGTGAACTCCGAGCAGCAGGGAATGGGTTCAACGCTTCTTGAACTCAATTTCTATCACTAAGAGATCATGGAATCAAGTCAAGGCAGAAGCAAAAGCAACCAAAGAGGCCATTTGCCCATGGAGGACATTTTTGGCCAAAAATGCACCTTTTGTCACTGGAATTGACATATCTTGATGATTAAGCTCTTTCTCTTTGTTCCAATCAAGGAAAACATATGGGAATCATAATTAACCCTATTTGGTATCCTATGTGGTATATTGAAGTTGATTTGGAGCCTTTACAAGCTGGAAATTGGTCAAAGTTAGCTTAGTTGTCAAACTAGTCAACTACTTTCCTAATCTGAGTTTGACTTTTTGTTTTAGGAAACTATCTTTTATTTTGGTTTTTATTTGTTTATTTGCTGGAAAAATCAACTTAGGAAAGCTAGAATTTTATTATTTTGATTGTAAATTAATTAATTCCTTATTCAAAATAAAGGAATTAATTAAAACAAATTAATTTAGGAAAGGAAGGTGAAATTTGGCCAAGCATAGTTTCTTAATCTCAATGGCCGGGTTTGACCTAATTATTTAGGGTTTTATTTTGTGTTTTCAAACCTATTTCAAGGCTTATTTTCAATGAGAAGGCAGTTTAGATATTATTCAGAAATTTATTTGTGAGAAACGAATCTCTTTGTTCTCTTTGAACATCTAAAATACCTAATATAAATTAAGTGTTTTAGTTTGACTTATCAATAGGATATTCATCACCTATTGTGGCATCTTCAATATACCAAGGTTTCTAGTTACAGGTTGATTAGCTATTGAGGTGACCATGAGAACTCGAACTTAATTTTTCAATCCGGGCTAATATAATACGAGTTTAGGCACAAGTCGACCTAGGTTCATATCAAATGTGGCTGGAAGCAATAATTGAATGGATGCTTTGTTTGGCTTGAGCTCTTGTGAGTTAATTTAATCATATCAAAGGTTTTGTGTTTCTAAATGATGTTTTTTTTTTTTTTTTAAACATTGAGATTGAGAAATGGCCATTAGTAACATGAAGTGTGTTTTAAATTCATGAATTGGTGTTGCTTGAATTGCAAGTTAAATTTGGGTTCTTGGCATTTAGAAATCCGTGGGTTGTGGAATTAAAATATTTGAAATTTAACTTGTCTTTTGACCAACTAATTTACTAAGAGGTTTGGTTCCATTTTCATATCTTAGAAAGGATTTGATTTATATTTTGAAACAAATAAGGTTAAGACAATTTTCTAAATTACTGTAAGACATTGGGACAATTGAATTTTTTTTTTCATTTTATAAAGTTAAGATTTTTCTTTAAAGTTTTGGAAGACTTTTGGAAATTTATTTATTTTAATTATGAGGTTAAGAATTGGATTCATGCTTTACTCTATAAAATTTGTAAATTCATTTTTCGACCTAAATTTTTAACTTTGAAGATGAGTTTTGATAAGTTGTTCCTATTCTTTTTTGTTTTTTTTTTTTTAAATATTTGTTACCTAAGTTCTAAGTTAATTGATTTTATTATATGGATTGTTAGAGTTTATGGTCTAATTTTGGCTAATTTTGAACTAGTTTGTTTTAGATGATTGATGGTTGGGTTGGTGGGTGGTGATGATTGTTGGTGTTGGCTATAAAGTACTGAACTTAATAGTTTGGAAAACTTTGTAGAATGAGAAACTATATAGAAGTGATATACTGCTGCAGTGCCATGATTGATTATTTTATAATGGAAGGAAAAAAATTTTATATGGTTCACTTTTTTTGTCTTACAAGTTTGTTTTTGATTGATGAATTTCAAACTAGACACTAATTAAGGTATTGGTTTTTTTTTTTTTTTTAAATAAAAGGGAGTACCATCTCCAAATTGGACTGGAGGCCATTTTTTTGATTAAGGTTCAAAGTGTTTCTCAGATACTTTAAAAAGTTTTAATAGATTGGAATTATGAAATAATGAAAAATCCCAATTTTAAAGTTTATGTATTTTTGATATCTTAATGAAATTAGATTCTTCAATACTTGTTATTAGGACTTTGAGGTTTATTAGAGTAAATTAGAAAATTTAGAATGCATTTGTGGAGTTATATATTTTCAAGTTGGAACACCACCAGTCGACCGTTCAAGGTTGGCGGTAGAGAGGTTGGGTTTCTAGGGCTTAGGCCATTTTCCAACCATTTTGAATTAACCATACCCTTATCTCCACTATTGTAGACCCATTGAGAAAGAATCCAGCCTCTATTTGTTGAAATTCCTCATAGTTTGATAGATCCATAAACATCAAGTTTGGTCGAAATAATGAAGAGGTTTTCTAGTCACCATTAAGAGTTTTGGTACAAGGTAAGTACATTATTGCATTCTTCATTGCATGGGCTTCCCATCGATATAAAGTTTGTAAATTTCAGATATCATTTGGTAATTTTTTTCATTTTTGGGTCAATTAGTTTAATACAAGATAAAATTGATCTATATTTGGACACAATTAGATAAAAATAAAGTTGGATTAATATAATTAAGTGTTAATTGGATCCAATGAAGGTTTAATTTCATTAAATTGACTTTCGAGTGAAAAATCCTAATTTTGTGTATTAGGTAATTAGGGCTCACAATATAAGTAAACTATTTTGTAACTAGTTTTAGAAATTTTAGAGTCATTAAAGTCATACTGAGACATTGGTATGCACTTAATGTCTTTGGTGAAATTTTTGGAGCCTAAGAAATATTTTATTATTTTTGTAGGCACCATAATTGATATTGGAGATGATCTGGCTGATGAGCTAATTTGAACTGCGATCTATCTATGAATGAACTTTATTTTCTAAAATGATTCTGGTAATTATATGTTTAATCATATATGATATATATAAATATATTATCTTATTATCATTATTTCTATAGTTATTTAAGTCATTGCTTTATTACATACTATAAAAGAATCATTTGATTTATTATATTATGCTACATTAAAAGAAATGATTTGGCATAATAAATTTTGATATTCGGCTATACAAGTATATACTTGTTTTGGTATTTATTAGAATATTTTGATATGTTGATTATGAGTATTATTTAATAAATTTTATAAATATTTTGAGTTATGAATTGAATATTGAGTTGTGGATTATCATGTACCATGAATATAGATTTGTAGGATTATTATTACATGTGCTTATTTGATCAACCTACTGCATCATCCATGGCATACAATTGATCATACTCAGTAAGTTTTTATGTGTTTTCAATTTTCATGATTCAAAATACTGAATTATAATGTGTCCATCATAGTCTACATCAGAGCATCAAGAGCAAGACTCAGTCAGGAGTGTTGAGTGACTTCAAAACCTAGTTTCATATTTATTAATTGATTAGGTACCCAATTTTGCACACAGTTTTTTTTTTTCTTTCTCGAGAGATCCAAGTTTGTTTTTTTATTGTTTTTTCATGGTTTTACTAGATGTTAAGCTTTGGGTATTTTAGCTTTCGTTTAAAATGATATTTATAAAGTTTTGGAGTAAAACATAGATAGTTTGACCAAAGTTGACTTAATGTTCGAAAATGTATCGTGTTGTGCGAACAGCACTAGTTACAGATTGGTAGAGACAAAAAGATTCTTTAGTTGTCATTAATGGTTATCTCAATTTCTTAACTAATTTGGAATGTTGAAGACCTTGGAGATCGTTTCTTTCCATATTTTATACATTTCTATTATAATGGAATGATTCGCTCTCATTTTCTTTGAGTATTTTCTTCGATTTTTATTTTCTCACATAGAAAGAAATCCTTCAGTTTCTCCACCTTATAAAACACCCTAAAAACATTCACTTTCCTTTGCAAGGAAGATGATTCTGATGGTGTTGGTGTATCTCTGTGAGGAAGACCTTTATGATGGTGGCGGTATAGCTAAGTTCTATGTGAGGGAGGTCTCGAAGATAAAGGCATGGAGTGAAATCCTTACGAGAAATAGTAGCTGCAGTGGTTTGGGTTTAAGACCACTGCATCTAGAGTCAAAATGACAGGAATGTCGGTGACATTCCTTACAATTAAGGTAGGTGTGGTTGTATAACTGTACGCTATGAAGTTTTGATTCTAGATTTCACCACTGAAAAAAAACCCTTTCAATGACCATTGGTTTTAGTTGTAAAAAGTCATATCTTGGTCGTTAAAAGTTTTTAGCAACCAGAAAAAAAGATCATAGCCTGGTCGCTAAAACGGTGGTAACTAATTATTTTTAGTTACCAACAAGAATTTGATCATTAAAACTCAAAAAATTTTAACAACCAGGTTTTGATATTTTGATGAGCGAATTTTAGTCTCATAAGATCTCTAAAAAAGTAACATTTTGACCAAATTTGGTAATATGAAACTATAAAAGTGACCAATTTCATAATTATAAATGACCAATATTATAGTCACTAAAAACAACATGTTGAGACCAAATTGTTTGGTCATTGACGATCACTTAAAACAACCAACATGTTGGTCACTTAATGGCTATACATATTTAAAAATAATGTTAACCACAAAAAATTGGTCAATGATACTCTATATTTAGCAATCAAACTTTTGCTAATACTTTCAGCAACCAAAATTTGGTCAATAGAAACCAATTTTTTAGTTTAATCATTTTAAAATTAATATTAATAAATCTTAAATTAATCAAGTACTAATAAATCAAAAATAGACAATATGTAAAGCAAATTATTAAATTTTTATAATTAAAAATATTTAAATAATATTTATAAAAGCTATAATTGACTTTACATAGAAATAATTGTCACTACATAATACAATGTAGATAATAAAATCTATAAACAAGTATAGTAAACAATATAGATGGCGGTGGCAAGAAGAAGTGTAGGTGGAATCGGGGAAGCAAATGTTGCATTGCACTTGCCACTGCATTAATTTTGAGCACATGTGCTCCATCGCATTAAACTTGGGCATCATCCTTAAATTTTTGAAACCAACCTATTACATCAATTGGCTAATAACTTAAATTAAATGAAACCAACCTATTACATCAATTGGCTAAAAATAATAAGATAACTAAAAAAACTCCAACTATGTTACAATGTCTAAACTAAATGAATATACATTATGAAAACTAAAACCTTAAATTGAGAACTCCAACTATCTTATAAAAAACCCTCTAAACACAAACATGAAAAAAATGCTAATTACTATTGACGTTAAGAAAAGAGAACTAATCACAAATAAAAAAGAAGACATAAGAAATTGAAATTCAAACTAATACAATATATACATATATATAGATATAAAGACAATGTGAAAAGCTATAAGACTACCATTTAATTATCAAAAAAAGTCTTTCTCTACCCATCAATCCTAAATTTCCATTATTCAAAAGGTGCACCTAGAAAAATTATGGAGACTGACAAAAAAATTGCATACCTGCAAACCGGGACAGGATAAATATTTAAAGGAGCTTAAACTTCCATAATAACTTAAAAGAAGCCTTTGAGGACCCAAATGCCAGCATATAATCCATTTCCTTGAGAATCTTTCCTACAACGTTTGTAAATATAAAGATAATAAGTTGAAAGTGATGATAAAATATAAAACAATGACTTAAGTTTGCAATATCTTGTCAAGTCTTAACACCATAGAGCTAAGCAATTGTCTTACAAAAGTGCTAGACAATTTTACTGGGAAGCAAAAACGAAGAAAATCATTGATCGATTTTTAAACCTATAATAGTAAAGAAAAATTTGATTCTACTCGACCATCATTGGTGAAGAATCAATTATGTCAACTTAAGACAACATTGTCCCAAATTCGGAAAAGTTGATGCAAGATGGAAACAACCTCTGAAAACTTATCAGAGAAGAGGAAAAACAGATTCTAAGGCCCAAACATAATTTGGCATGATCTAGGACAAGATGGGCTTATTTGAGATCTTCAAGGATTTTAGTAGATTAATTTAGTTTCCTATTTTTAATTAGAGTATTTTATTATTTAATTAGGTTTCCTATTATTTTCAGTTTCTTAATGTTTTTAATTTCCTCATTTAACTAGGTTTTCAATTATTTTAGTTTCCTAATGTTATTAGATGATTTTAATATAAATAGGGTTCTTTGTAATTCCTTGAGGAGTTAATCAATATTACAAGAATTTTATGAGATTATTTTCTCTGGTTTTGTGTGATGCAAAACAAACTTAGGTGTGATGCCTAGGATTTTGGGAGTGATTCCTAAAATCAATCTAGTGTGATACTACAATCCTATCTATTTCTTTTCTATTTTCTTTCTTTCCTTATCTGTCCTACATCAGTCTGGTATCAGAGCCTGGTTCCGACCCTAGCCGCGTAAGCAGTTCCGTCAACAGTAATTCTTTGGTGTGAACAGTAACCCTTCTGCGTGAACAGTAATCCGACGTGAACAGTGTCCGATGATCAGATTGTTTCTTTGAATTAAGGAATCATGACTACGAGATTTGGAAAAAGTTTTAGAGGTAGAATAACTGACAATCAATTTGAAGAATTATTTGTTCGTATGGTCGAACAAGTGGAGTCTCTTAATGTTCGGGTTAGT
The DNA here is from genome assembly GCF_031755915.1 of Ziziphus jujuba. Taxonomy (NCBI): domain Eukaryota; kingdom Viridiplantae; phylum Streptophyta; class Magnoliopsida; order Rosales; family Rhamnaceae; genus Ziziphus; species Ziziphus jujuba. Next base: position 23,948,979 of record NC_083379.1, read on the forward strand.
AATATTGAAGCCTAAATATCTCAACCTAGCAATTCTTCAACTAACAATGAACAAGATGAGAATCTTGAAGCCAATGATGATAAAAGTCAAGAGAAGCTGCCAGCAAAGACAATTGCTCCAGTGCCTTTCCCTACAGCCTAACAGACACCTAATTGGGTGAGAGATATATTGCAATCAACACAAGGATATCACAATACTTTTGATGACATCATAAAGAGGATAAAGATTGAAGTACCAGATTTCGAAGGTAAAGTAAATCCAACTGAGTTTACTGATTGGCTTTCTTCCATTGAAGAATATTTTGATTGGTATGATATGGATGATGGTCGGAGAGTAAGGTTCGCTAAGATGAAGCTAGTAGGTCTTGCCAAAATTTGGTGGATGGGTGTTGAAGGAGATTTATGGAGAATGGGATTAGCACCCATTGGTACTTGGCAAGAGGTGAAAGCTAAGCTCAGGGAAAAATACATGCCTACCAATTACTATGATAAATTATGTGAGCAAGCAATCAACTTGAAGCAAAGTAATTTGTCAGTTGCTGAGTATATGCAGAAGTTTGATGAGTTGAAGACTCGAAGCCAACTACTTGAAGATCCAAGGCAAACATTAGCAAGATTTAAATCTGGTTTGAGGTTCGACATTAGGAGGGAGCTACTAAGACAACCTATCTATAGCTTAGAGCAAGCTTTTCAAGTTTCTTTGGATTTGGAGGAGTATCTTGGAAGTTTCAAAAGACCTGATATAAATCGCAGCAACAGAGTTATAGCAAATCAGCCTTTAAAACAACCTATGAACGCCAAGGTACCTTTTCCTAATGCTTTTGAACTTAGAGGAAAAGGCAACCAATGTTTCAAATGTGGACAGCCTGGTCATATGGCATATAATTGTCCTAAAAGAAACCTACATCTTGATGTAGAACATCATGAAGAACTTGATCAACAAAGAGAGGAAGATGAAGACAATTTCAACTATGGAGTTTATAATCCTGATGACTTGGAAGAAGATGAAGTAGATACTTCATTAAATGTTATTGTTAGACGTATCCTTTCAATTCCGAAAGATGAGAAGGAAGATTGGAAACGCACCTCTATTTTTCAAATGTTGGTTCGTTGTGAAAATCAAGCACAAAAACTTATCATTGATGGTGGTAGTAGTATGAATGTTGTTTCGGCATCTATGGTAGGACGATTAAAACTTTCTATTGAACTGCATCCACATCCATATAAAGTAGCATGGATTAACAATACTTCAATTCCGGTAACCCAACGCTGTCTAGTTTCTTTTTCACGTGGGGTTTACAATGACTCAATTTGGTGTGATGTGATTCCGATGAAAGTAACACATATTCTTCTTGGTCATCCTTGGCTTTATGATAGAGATGTGTTTCACTGTGGAGAGAAAATACCTACTCTTTCATGTTCAAAGATAGGAAGGTTGTGTTGAAGCCTATGACGGTAGCTGAGATGGATAAATATAAGGTGGAAAAAGCAAGTAAGGTTTCTAACAATTCACAAAAGTCTCTACATATTCTTACTAAGAAGAATTTTGAGCGAGAAAGTAAGAAAAATGGAGTTATATATGCTGTTCTAGCAAAGGAAACGAAGAAGGAAACAGCAACCACCAAGCAAACGTTTCCAATAGAGATTCAGAAGTTGCTGTCTGATTTTTCAGATTTGGTTCCGGAAGAGTTTCCAAGTGAATTACCTCCTTTACGTAACATTCAGCATGCCATAGACCTTGTACCAGGAGCTCAATTACCTAATCTTCCAGCATATCGTATGAATCCTAGTGACCATGCGGAGCTTAAGAGGCAAGTGGAGAAGTTGCTGTTGAAGGGATTCATTCGTAAGAGTTTACGTCCTTATGATGTTCCTACTTTGCTTACACCCAAGAAAGATGGGAGTTGGCAAATGTGTGTTGATAGTCGTGCGATTAACAAGATTACAATCCAATATCGCTTCCCTATCCCTCGATTTGATGACATATTGGACATGATGGCTGGTTCGTGTATATTTTCAAAATTGGATCTAAAAAGTGGATATCACCAAATTCGTCTAAGGCCCGGAGATGAGTGGAAAACAGCTTTCAAAACAAAGGATGGTCTTTATGAATGGCTGGTAATTCCATTTGGTCTTTCAAATGCTCCAAGTACATTTATGAGGTTTATGAATCAACTTCTACAGCCATTCTGTGGTAAATTTTTGGTTGTATATTTTGATGATATATTGATATATAGCAAGAGCAGGGAAGACCATCTTTCACATTTGCAGCAAGTTATGAAAGTTCTTCGGCAAGAGAAACTCTACACAAATTTGAAGAAATGCTGTTTTATGACATCATCAGTGGTATTCTTGGGTTATGTTGTTTCGTCAAGAGGACTGGAAATGGATCCTTTGAAGATTAAAGCTATCCTAGAGTGGCCAATTCCTAGTTCATTGCAAGAGGTACGAAGCTTTCATGGATTAGCTACATTTTATCGAAGATTTATTCAAAATTTCAGCTCGATTATGGCTCCAATAACTGATTGTATGAAAAAAAAAAAACCAATTTCTTTAGACCAAGACAGCAACAAAAGCTTTGGAAAAGGTTAAGAAAAGATTGACTGAAGCACCGATTCTTCGACTACTAGATTTTTCGAAGGTTTTTGAAGTAGCATGTGATGCATCTAATGTGGGAATTGGTGGCACACTTAGTCAAGAAGGGCATCCTATTGCATTTTTCAGTGAGAAATTCAATGAAGCTAAGCAAAAGTATTCTACTTATGACAAAGAATTTTATACGGTGGTTCAAGCTTTGCGATATTGGCGTCATTATCTCATATCAAAGGAGTTTATTCTATTTTCAGATCATGAAGCCCTCAAGTACATCAACTCACAAAAGAAAATGAATTATCGGCATGGGAAATGGATTTCTTTCTTGCAAGAATACTCATTCCTTATCAAACACAAATCTAGTGTAGAAAACAAGGTTACTGATGCATTGAGTAGAGTTGTGTATATCTTAGCTTCTATGGCAATTCAAGTTGTGGGGTTTGAATCTCTTAAAAGGGATTATCCTTCTTGTAAGGATTTCAGCCTTATACATGCAGCTTTAACAAGAGGACAGCTAGGTGAATATCCTAATTTTTCACTACATGATGGTTATCTTTTTAAGGAAACCAAACTTTGTTTGCCTAATACATCTTTACGTGAGCAAATGATCTGGGAATTACATGGTGGAGGGGCAGCTGATCATTATAGAAGAGATAAAACCATATCCATGGTTGAAGATCGATTCTATTGGCCAAGTTTGAAGAGGGATGTTATCAAAACAATTTCTCAATGTCGAATAGGTCAATTATCAAAAGGTAGAAAGAAGAATACAGGTTTGTATATGCCTCTTCCCATACCTCATGAGCCATGGAAGGAGTTAAGCATGGATTTTGTTTTAGGATTACCTAAAACAATAAGGGGGCATGATTGCATAATGGTTGTGGTTGATAGATTTTCAAAAATGGCACACTTTATTGCCTGTTCAAAGACCATGGATGCCATTCACGTAGCTAAATTATTTTTCAAAGAAATAGTTCGTCTTCATGGACTACCTATGATAATAGTTCCAGATCGGGATGTAAAGTTTATGAGTTATTTTTGGAGAACCTTATGAAAGACAATGAATACCAAATTGAAGTTCTCTTCTGCTTTTCATCCACAATCAGATGGTCAAACAGAAATTGTAAATCGAAGCTTGGGAGATTTACTTTGCTGTCTAGTTGGAGATCACATAACTAGTTGGGATCAAATACTTCCTATGGCCGAATTTGCATATAATAGCTCCATAAATAGGAGCACAGGTCACAGCCCATTTGAAATTGTAACTGGGATGCTCCCTAGGAAGCCTATTGACTTGGTTCCTTTGCCTTTGGTAGCAATACCAAATGCTAAAGCTGAAACTTTTGGAAGACACATTCAAGAAATTCATGATGATGTTCGCAGAAAAATTGCTCTAAGTAATGAAAGCTACAAGGCACATGCTAATTTGAAGAGAAAATTTGCTGAATTTAATGAAGGGGATATGGTAATGGTTCGGATAAGGCCTGAACATTTTCCTAGGGGCACTTATAAGAAGCTGCATTCAAGGAATGTTAGTCCATATAAGATTTTAAAGAAAATCAGCTCAATTGCCTATATCCTTGATCTACCAAAGGATATGGGTATAAGTAATGTCTTCAATATTGAGGATCTAAGTTCTTATGATGGACATGAAAATGATACAGCAAGTGGTAGCAAGGCAGCAAGTCTATCATCTACATTTCGATTAAAAGAGGAAATTGAAGATGTTGTTGATCCTCAAATAGTATTAACTAAAGGTGGAGGATATCAACGGTATCTTGTCAAGTGAAAGAACCGACCACTTTCAGATTGCACATGGATCACTGACCAAGAATTTCAAAAACTCAATCAAGACCTCTATGATCAATTTCATGCCATCAACTCGCCGGGGTCAAGTTTTTCTAAGCCAAGGGGAATTGATGCAAGATGGAAACAACCTCTAAAAACTTATCAGAGAAGAGGAAAAACAGATTCTAAGGCCCAAACATTAATAATTTGCATGATCTAGGACAAGATGGGCTTATTTGGGATCTTCAAGGATTTTAGTATATTAATTTAGTTTCCTATTTTTAATTAGAGTATTTTATTATTTAATTAGGTTTCCTATTATTTTCAGTTTCTTAATGTTATTAGTTTCCTTATTTAACTAGGTTTCCTATTATTTTAGTTTCCTAATGTTATTAGATGATTTTAATATAAATAGGGTTCTTTGTAATTCTTGGAGGAGTTAATCAATATTACAAGAATTTTATGAGATTATTTTCTCTGGTTTTGTGTGATGCAAAACAAACTTAGGTGTGATGCCTAGGGTTTTGGGAGTGATTCCTAAAATCAATCTAGTGTGATACTAGAATCCTATATATTTCTTTTCTATTTTCTTTCTTTCGCTATCTGTCCTACATCAGAAGTACTTGGATGTCAAGCATGTTTCCTTTTCCTAGGTGCTAGGAGAAAACATAAACATGATTACAAAGTGTCAAGATTTCACAAGAAACACTTAGAGAAGTAAAATGAAAGGTCAATAGAAAAACTCACAAGCAATCCAAAATTTAGTATACCAGCCAATAATCAAAATATAGCTACTTGGTAAACTAGCAAACTACTTAGTTGGATAACTTTAATCCATATAGATAGGAACCAACCATCACTACAGCAAAAATAATATTTAACATTGATAAAATAATAATTTAGTAAAGAGCAAGTTTTCACATTTGAATAATCAAAGCCCAACTCCTACACCATAATTGCCTTTGTAAGATACCCATGATTCGTACTACTCCTAGTACACCAATATAACTACTAAAAGAATAAAGCATTATAAATAAATGATTACCATTAGCCGAATAATTGATAGATAGTAAACTAAGAATGACATGACTACTTAAAATAAATTAATCAATAAAGCATACAAATATGTGACTAGCATACAAGATATGTATATCTATATATATATATATATAGAGAGAGAGAGAGGCCTTGAAAACTCATTTATTGATAAAACAATGTGTTCATCGAGTATATTAATTCAACTATGTTTCAATTCAGGACAATAGAAATTATTTTATGCATGCATTGAGTATAAAACTCTAAAACCAAAAATATTAGCTCAATAGTTGTTTCTTGATGACTACTCACTCTTGAATGTGTCTTTGTCATCAGTATTCACTCAAAATCCTTCAGCCTTTTTGTCTACATCTACATTACTACAATGATGATATTTATTTTCCCACCATCAATAATCAACTAAATTGGAGGAAAAAGAGGAACAAAAAACAGAACATAAGATAGATATTGTAACCACCCTGTCCATATGTATTTGACGCAATGTAGGTGTACGAGAGGCCCATTCACTGAAATGAAGAAATTAATCATCATCATATCCAAAAAGATGTGTTGAAGGTGTTGCATAAGTATCATATAAAAATCTTATAAATTCCTCCAGCAAGTCTAGATGATTGTCAAACAGAGATGCAACTTGAGAACAGATCAAATACAACCAACTAAATAACAATAGATACATAAAGAATGTTTCTCACTGGAGAAAAACCAAGGCTAACAAAGCAAGCCATTATATTTTAAATAATAAGAAATTACATGACTTTATCATTGTAGACCTCATTTATATCTTTCTGCTCTTTTCTATACATATTCAAAATTTCTATGAAGGATTTGTACACATGCTCATTATTTTGTAACCATTTCTGTAGGTTAATTGCTATATCTATTAAGGCACTGGGAAGCAAGAATGGAATTTCATAATTTAAAAGTAAAAGAACATAGTTTACCTTTATCTAGTTTACACAATTGATAGCTTCTCTAAATTTAACTTTTCTTTTTTCTTTTTTTTGTTCTTCTTTTTTTTTTTTTTTTTTTTGGGTTTTCGGTGGCATCTCATCCTCATCAACTGTATATCATAATCTTTTGGCAAAAAGGTATTAAATCCTTCACTCTTGCAACGACACATGCAGTGTCAATTGTGGAAGAGGCAAAATAATGCAATGCAATTAGAATAAAAATAAAGCAGATAAGATTAGAATAGAAGCAAAGTAGATAAAATTAACATGTATTTCTTCTTTAGAAATGATACAATGCTATGGTCATTTCCCACTTTTCTATAAGCAAGATTGTTTATGAGCCTCATTCACTTTGAATGGCCTAATTATAGTTGGAATGATAGCATTACAAAACCAGGGAGGAAAAAAAAAATAAAAACAAAGAACAAGGTAAGAGAATAATACACCTTATAGACAATCATCTTATCTAGAGACAAGATATTAAATAATCAATAAGGTCATTTTCAAATACAATTTTAAAGGCAGATCTCCATTATGCCCATTTTAGAATTTAGTCTATAAGATTAAGCACGCCAAACAACATTTTATATCAACATCCAAGAAAATCACTTGCCAAAATAAAATATTCATAAGTTAGAGCATCTCCAATACACCCTCTATTTAAGTTATATAAGTTATATGCATTCCTTTCTAGAGGAAGAGTACTAAAGAAGCAATGTAATTCTTTTAGAAAGTCGAAAGAGAGAGTGTTTTTTGGCTCTCCGAGAAAAGAGCCAAAAACACTCTCTTTTGCCTTACTTTAATAATAAATTCCATTCTACGAAACATCCACTACTATGTTCATGTAATTATCAAAATAAACAAGAAATTCATGGAATCTGGAAACCTCAAGTTTTTATATGTTTACTAGGCCAAGAGAAATAATGAACAAAATATTAATAGATAATATATTAATTACCAGAACTATAAATAACATTGTTAATATCTTAGGCAATGTAGAGTAATCACATATTCACAATAACAAATGTAAAACTAGTCATAAATCAAAATAAATAATCACATACATTTCTTGGACGTCAAGGAAAACAACAAAACCTCAAAGAAATTAAAAAAAAGATTCCCATAACTCCCATAACACATGTCTCATTACATACTTCCAATCTTTAAAACATCTAATTACCTATCTATATTCAGTTGCACAGTGCCAATTATATTCCCAAATATCATACTAGTGCAAATTTCAACCCTATAGCATTTTCTGAAACTCATTAAACATCATTGAAATCCTCATAGCTGATGCAAAATGCATAAAACAACCTACAATCCCCAAAACGCATTACCAATACAGTACAATCCAAATTGACTAGAAAAAACAACAAGAACCATTCTTAAAATCAAAATAACAAAAAATGAAAACGTGAAAAAATAAAAAGCAAATAAACCAAAAAAGCATACCATCATCAACGTCATCCTCCTCTTCCTCTTCACCATCACTATCAAATTTGGCCTCGAGATCAAGAGACTGTGCATCAGAGGGCGTCTTGTTGCAACTCTTTCTTTGTTTGCTGCCATAGTCATCATCTCTTCATCTGATCTCATCCGCTTATTTCTTGAGCGGCCTCTGCCCACATCCTCCTCCTCCTCCTCCTTAAGCTCGTCATCTAGGGTTTCCTCTTGTTCAGCGTACACTTCATCCTCCTCCTTCGACTCCAAATCGTCGTCGTCCTAGTCTCGCTGACTCATAGCTCTTCGAATGCTTATTGTAGTCAAACGCCAAAGTCGATGCGGGCGACAAAGCAGACCCGGTCTTGGTTAGAGTGTAAGGTGGAGATGAAGCAAACCATAGATGGGGTAAAGACTAATTAGGTTGGAGGCTTCTTGTTTCGAAAGAGGATTAGGTAGAAAATCATTTGAAGGGAAACAAAAATACAATGGAAAACTTCCCACCCAGTCCAAATTAAAATTTTCATTTTAGCAAAGATTAAAATATATATATATATATATAAATATTTATATATTTTTGTATTGGGCAAAAGGGATTATGAAAAAAAAGAAGAAAGTTATATTAAAAGATAGAAATCCAATATTTTATATGATAAATAATTTAATATAAAAATTTTACACAATAATTTCATCATATAGAATATCGACACTTTAATTCTTACTATGTGTAGATGTTGCATAATATAATTAATTAATTTAAAATTAACCTAATTTTTTTTCTGAAAATTTTGAAACATTATTTGGTCATATACTATAACATGAAAATTTTTTATGAACCTTCAAAGTTTTCTTAGATAGTGCTACATTTAAATCTTCATACCTTCAATTTAAAATCCTAAAACTTATTATATTATTTTAGTTTCTATTATACATATATATATATATTAGATATATACATGCACTAATGTTTATATACATATATATATATATAAGAAAATTCTATGATGCAGACAATCTGCACCATGTTGTGGTGCGGATCTTAGTATTAATGATAGTTTTTGAAGAAACCATCGTCAATACTCGTCTCTATGTAATAGTATTGACGATGATTTGTTCGTCTATATTGAAGTCCGCATGATAAAAACGTATGGATATCTTAACTATAGACGGACTCTATATATATACAGTTGACTTCTGTGTTTGACTTAAAATGACATTTTTAACTTTTTTTTTAGTTTCTTTATATATACCATTAATTCATATATTATTTTAATTTTATAATTTTGTATATTCGTTTTCAAAATAACAACTACAAATATATTTTTTAATTATTGTAGTCATAAATATTGTAAAATTGAATGAATAATCAATAAATTATAAATATGATTGGTTGTTGTAAAAGTGGTTTTTTAATATATATATATATATATATATAAGTACAGTCTTGATCCAATTCAGATATCCTAACTTTATAAAGTCAAAATATAATACAAATATATTATGATTAATTAATCATTTTTATGTCAGTTTGATTGTCACACCCCAAGTCTATATACTTAGAATGTGATAAAAATTATACTTAAAACACTTAATAAAATTTATAATGCAGAACATAAAAACTCTCCAAAAAACATTAATAAATAATATAAAAAATATCTCCAAAGAAAATGAACAAAAAATAAACTCCAACACCCAAAAGGTCTTTCAAGTTAACTAATATAACAATAAAAACAACTAAACATCATTACCATATGCCAAATCCAGCTACGTTAAAACTATGATATACTTAAAACCATAAAAATAAATAATGAGTATAAAACTCAGCAAGTTATTGGGTTTTTCATAAGTACGATAATAAGAAAAATACTTAAAATGATAACAAATAAATATCCAAAAATAATCTTTAGCAATGTAAACATAATTTTCATATAAACTCTAATTGTCAACTACCTAGTAGGACTTGCATAACATAATATTAGTCGTTGGTAATCTGTATAAACTTGAGTGTGAGGCATGTAACAACTGGGGAAACATAAATTTTAAAAACAAACACTCATACCCGAAGATATAAGTCACACCCCTACTGTGATTATCAGTAGGTCCTCCCATATGAAACAATATGTCTAAACTCAAAGGTAAAGAACTATAAATTACTAGAAAAATACCCTTACATGATTCATCTTAACACCACAAAACATATTATAATATATCACATAAATGCCTACTAAGTACCAACAACTAGAGCAAAAATACATATATCAATAATCAACACTTTATTTGTACAATACATATATATTTCATAAAACATAAGCTTATAGAAAAACATTAATAAATCAATAACATAAGTACATATTTGCTATGGTTTCAGTTAAAACGTCCAGTAACTTATCTTAATCAATAAACTTTATAAAAGATTAACAGCCTATGGATAATACCAACAATCTCTCATAAGTATAAAGCAGAACTATCATATGCCACAATTATCTTACATACAAATAAAAAATCAAGCTCTTAAATTCAAACTAAATGAATAAAAGTTGACACCATAAGATCATCATAGCCTAATCCTTAAATCTTAAAATCATAAGCCTAGAACAAGATCAAATCATCGAAAGCCGAATAAAAACCTATTAATCCATAAATAGTCTCTAACACGAAATTAATTTCTTATTCAAACGAAATCATCTAAGTCTAAAAAATTATGAGGGTACTGTACATATGCATAAGTAACTGTGATTAAAAAAGTTTCATAAAATAGTAATGAAAAACTATTCAAAACTCATTGAAGAGTTAAAAAAGAAATACTGAAACTATTCGATTTTCATAAACCTTCATTTAATGTTAAATTTGTTTCCATTTCTTGAAATTTGTATTCATTTGCAATTTTACATATTAAAACTAGACACTAATATAAACTCTTATAAAATTTTTAAAAGCCAAACAAAGGTCAAAAACATGGGTACATTAAATTTAGTAACTAATTGACAGAAACTGAAAATCAGCATTTCACAGGGAGTCCGGTCTACATAAAAAATTCATTAAAAATAAAATAAAAATCCAAAAGCAGTAAAATTTTAGTGAGTTTTACTATGTATAGTAAGAATGCTATATAAAAATTATTAGGTCAAATAAAGATAAGAAAATATTTTAATAAATTCGAACAGTCACTCCGTACTGATCCCCATAAAAATTCCAGATTAGGGTTTTAACAAAAAATTCTTCAATTCAACCTTAATCATTACTTTTAGAACTCTGAGACACCTTAAATAATCTCATAAAAGATCATAAAAACCAACCTTGATCAACTTCAAAGATTTAGGATCTTCTTTCCTATGCTCCAAAACTTGTTCAGAATTCGAAAATCTCCAAAGATACTGGAACTCTAACAATCTTAAATGAATACCAAAACCCTAAATTAAGATTGAAAGCCCTTAATATTTACTCTAATAGCTTTTAAGCTTAGAAGAAAAAGAAAAAGAAGACTTACCCGATACCCTAGCGTCGCAAAGTTGAAAACAACGTAAAAGTAAAATAAACGTATCTTTTCCTTCCTTTTTATAAAACCAAAAATAAAGTAAATACCTTTTTTTTTTTTCAATTTCCTAATAAAATTGAAATATACTTTTAAACAAACCTATTGGGATAAAAACTCTATCTTTTTTTTCTTTTAGAAAAAATAGTTATAAAACCTTTTTTTAAAATAAATATATATATATATATATATTCATTGTATATTACAAATACCCCCTCTTAAAAGAATTTCGTCCTCGAAATTGATTTACTTAACTATCCAATAGATTGGGATACTTCTCGTGAATCTCATCTTCATGTTCCCAAGTGCTTATTCTACTGTATGATTTCTCCATAGAACTTTTACCAAAGCAATCTTCTTAGTGCGTAGCTCTTTTTCTTTTTGGTCTACGATTCGAAATGGTGAACCTTCATATGGTCCATATTAAGTTGAAGAGGCTCAAAACTCACCACATGTGAAGGATCATGAACGTACTTATGGAGAATGGATACATGGAAAACATTATGCACTTCAAATAATGTCGGTGGTAAATCAAGCCTATAAATAAATCACCAACTCTATTTAGAATTTCAAAAGGTCCAACAAATCTCGGACTTAGCTTGCCCTTTTTCCCGAACTGCAACACCCCTTTTATTGGACAACATTAAGAAACACCATATCTAAAGAAAACTCCAACTCTTTTCTTTGATTGTCTGCATAACTTTTTATACCGACTCTGATCTACCTTCATTCTCTCATTTATCTTAACGATGACTTCACTAGTATTTTGAATAATCTCTAACCCTAAAATCTTTCTTTCTCCTACATCATCCCAATGCACTGGGGACCTACGCTTAGATCCATAAAGTGCCTCATATGGGGCCATATTAATGCTTGTGTGATAATTGTTATTATATGCGAACTCTACCAAAGGTAGATGCTTATCCCAACTACTAGTAAAATCCATCGCACATGCTCGAAGCATGTCCTCTAAAGTTTGTATGGTCCTCTCTGATAATCCAATTGTCCGAGGATAAAATGCAGTACTATAATTAAGCTTCGTACCCATAGCTTTATGTAGACTCTTCCAGAAATTTGAGGTAAACCTTGGATCACGATCGGACCAAATCGATAAAGGAACTCCATGGAACTTCACGATCTCATTAATATATAACTAAGCATACTGAACATATTGAATGTAGTACGTATAGGCAGAAAATGCGTAGATTTGGTCAAACGATCCACAATGACCCATAAAGCATTATAGCCTTCCAGTGTCTTCGACAACCCAACAACAAAATCTATTGAAATTTGCTCCCACTTCCATTCAGGTACCATTAAAGGTTTCAACAAGCCAGATGGTCTCTAATGCTTATCCTTAACCTGTTGACAAACTAAACATTGCTCGACATGGTGACCAATTTCTCTTTTCATATTCACACACCAAAAAGTCACCCGTAAATCATGATACATTTTCTTGCTACCTGGATGAACTAAATATGGAGAATTACGCTGAGGATTTCATGCTTGAAATCTTGATCGTTAGGCGCACACAATCTGTCTCCAAAACGTTGTGCTTCATCATCTAATACTCTAAACTCAGGCCTTTCTCCAATTCTTATTTCATCTATAATCTTAAGGAAAAGAGGGCCATCAAATTGTTTCCTTTTTATCCTCTCAACTAAAGTTGGTTTCACAGATAAAGCAGCTATGAATGCATGATCTTCATTCTTCACAACCAAAATTTCTAGGTCTTCCAAGTCCTTCAAAATCTGCTTTTGTGTAGTTAGCAAAGCTACAGTAAAACAAGTAGACTTCCTACTCAAAGCATCAGTCAGCAAATTAGCCTTACCAGGGTGATAATTAATCACACAATCGTAGTCCTTCACCAACTCCTTGTCTCATATTCAACTCTTTTTGTGTGAAGAAATACTTAAAGTTCTTATAATCTGTAAAAATTTCACACTTTTCACCATACAAATAATCCCTCCAAATTTTAAGAGCAAAAACTACCACTGCCAATTCCAAATCATGGATAGGGTAATTTTTCTCATAATCCTTCAATTGTCTTGAAGCATAAGCAATGATGTTCCCATTCTGCATCAGCACACATCCAAGACTCTTATGAGAAGCATCATTATAGATTACAAATCCACCAGAACCTATTGAAAATGGTCAAAACTGGAGCGATGACCAAACATTGTTTGAGCTTTTCGAAACTCTTTTCACACCCATCCATCCATTAACTCTTAGCATTCTTCCTTGTCAACTGAGTCAATAGCGAAGTGATCTTAGAAAAGTCTTACATAAAATGACAGTAGTAACCAACCAATCCTCGAAAACTCCTTACTTCCCCTACTAAAGTTGGTCTAAGCCAATTCATCACTGCTTCTACTTTACTAGGATCAATAAAAATTCCTTCTTTAGACATCACAAGACCAAGAAATGAAATTTAATCCAACCAAAATTTTCATTTCTTGAATTTTGCATGCAACTGGTTGGTTCTTAACACCTCTAACACCTTCCTTAAATGATCTTCGTGTTTCTCATGATTCCTTGAATAAACTAATATGTCATCAATAAACACAATAACGAATTTATCCAAGTAGTTTTTGAGAACTCGATTCATTAGATCCATGAAAGATACAAGAGGATTAGTTAACTCGAATGGCATCATTAAAAACTCATAGTAACGATATCTTGTTCGAAATGCTGATTTTGGAATGTCTTCCTTTTTTATATGTAATTGACGATACCCAGATTGTAGGTCTATCTTGGAGAAAACACAAGCTCCTTGTAATTTGTCAAACAAGTCTTTAATTCTTGGCAATGGGTACTTATTCTTTGTAGTTACCTTGTTGAGCTTCCGACAATCGATGCATAACCTCATAGTCCCATCCTTCTTCTTCAAGAATAACGCTGGCGCTCCCCATGGCAAAACACTTGGTCTAATGAACCCTTTGTTAAGTATATCTTGTAATTGCTCCTTCAATTCCTTAAGCTCTGAAGGTGCCATCCAATAAAGTGCTTTAGATATTGGTCTTGTATATGGTGCTAGATCAATCTTAAACTCTACCTTTCACTTAGGTGGAATTCCAGGCAATCCATTTGGAAAGACATCAACAAACTCATTACAATTTGTACATCATGTATTGTTAAGTCCTCTTTTAAAGTATCCAAAACACTAGCCAAAAAGCCTCTACAACCTTTTCTCAAACATTTTTGTGCTTGCAAAGCTGAAATTACTCGAGAAAAAGCATGTAGTTTAACACCTACAAATTTAAACTCATCTTCCCTTCAGGTTGAAACACAACCTCCTTCTCAAAGTATTTCACACTGGCATGATAAGCTACTTGCTAGTCCATGCCTAGAATTATATTAAAGTCTTACATATTCAAGATTGTCAAATCTGTAACTAGATCCCTACCATCAATACTAACAATGCAAGACTTCAAAACTTAAATAGCATACAATATCTCCCCAAAAGTGGTAGCTACACACATCTCATAATCAAAATTCACAGGTTTCAAGTCAAGTTTGCATGCAAAGTTACGAGATACAAAACAATGTTTCGAGCCATAGTCCATCAATACAAAAGCTAAGTGTTAAGTATCTAAAGTTTACACAACAAATAGATAGTCCTATGGATTTGGCATTTAACTCATTGTCTTTAAAGCTCTATCTAATTGTCGACAAGATCTTATATAAACCTTAGCTCTGATACCAAAATAGTCACACCCTAAGTCTATATACCTAGAATGTGATAAAAGTCATACTTAAAACACTTAATAAAACTTATAATGCGGAACATAAAAACTCTCCAAGCAACATTAACAAATAATATCTAAAATATCTCCAAAGAAAATGAAAAAAAAATAAACTCCAACACCCAAAAGGTCTTTCAAGCCTACTAATATAAGAATAAAAATAACTAAACACCATTATCATATGCCAAATCTAGCTACGTTAAAACTATGGTGTACTTGAAACCATAAAAATAAATAATGTGTAACACCCCGTCCCGAACCATGTCAGAATTTTTGCACGTTGACCGAGGTTGACTGTTGATCATTGACCGAAGGGGTCAAAAGTTGACTTTTTGTTCCGGTTGGAATTCTAGGTTGACTAAGGTACCGTTACGAAGTACACGTTGGCACGAGTTCGTAGACTAGTAGCACGTTGAAAACGGAGCTACGGTTTGAAAGTTATGAGCAAAACAAGTTAAGGTCCAAACTGTCCAAGGGGTGCCGGAGTTGACTTTTTATTCATGCAAGGTTGAACTTTGACTCATGCATGGTTGTGAAGTGCTTGTCGATACAAGTCCATAGACTAGCGGCACGTCCGATTGGGACATGTGGTTTGAAAGTTATGGACCTGTAGAGTTTTTCAAATACTATATTATTTTAATATTATTTTTAGACGGGTAACGATGTGCCACGTGTGACTTAATAAATGTGACCATGTGTCACCATGGTGAGATGCCACATGTCAACCATGTATAATATCATATTATTTTATTATTATTTTATATAATATTTTTATTATTATTATTTAATTATTTTTATTTTATTTTATTTTCCTTTTTCTTTTTCTTTTTCTTTTTTCTTTTTCTTTTCTTTTCCCCCACGTGGGAAAAAAGGGGACCCAGTCCCGTTTCTCTTCTTCTTCCTTCTCCTTCATTTTCTCTCCCTCCGGCCGTCCCTCTTTCTCACCGTATTTTTCAAATTCCGACCACCCATAAGCTACACGCGCCGGCCATAGACGTAGACCACATGCCGGCGAGCTTACCAGCCAAATTTGGCGACCGACCGGCCGGCGATGCGCCCAGATCGGGCCAGCGAAGTCGCGGCGGCGCGGTGAAATTTTTCCAGCAATTCTCGTCGTTTCCGGCCAGCCTAGTCCAAATTGCCACCCCTCTCCCCCTATTTTGGGTCCTCTGTGTCAAAATATGGCCTCCAATTTCCAAAATTCGAAGTGGTTTGTGAGATGCGAAGGAATCAAAACCGGCCGAAACTTTCCGGCCACCTCCGGCAGAATTGGGGTTGATGGAGATCGGATTCGTAATCCTCGTCGCTCAAGCTTCGATTCGGTATATTATTCTACTATTTTGGATAACGTTCGTGTTTGACCCCCCGGGTACCGGGTATTATTTACCCGAATAAATATTAATTTATTTGACTGTGTGTGAATTGTGTTCTAGGAGCACGGGTGAGTCGTGGAATTGATCCCATGGTGGATCATGGTTTAATTGCGTGCTCCAGGTGAGTGACCCACCTTTAAAAATATTTTGGGCAATTAATTATGTTTAATTGGTATTTAAATTATGCTCATGTGGTACAATTTAGTTATGGTTTTATTGTGATGTAATTTATTTATTATGCATGAGCAAAGTATATTTCGGTAATAATTGTACGTGGTTTTAAGTATTATTTTTGGGCATAATTGGTTTAAATATTTTATGAAAATATTTGTTAAATTGGTGGTTTAATTTTATAATTATGCCCACGGTATTTTATCTGTTGAACCTCGTATTACGAGAAAATTATGGTTTATTTGTTATCGATGTTTTCATACCGGTTTGTTAAATAAAAATATGTGGGATGGTAAGTGTGAAAATTTAATATATTTCCCACGGTAATTTTGGAAAACGGTACGGTTGGTTTAATAATTATTTTAGACGCACTCATACAGTATTGGTGTTCTGGTGTATGTACACGTGGTTTAGCGCGCAAGTATTATGTGGTTTAGCACGCAAGTATTATGTCTCCTGTGGTTGCCATTGGACCGTGGGCAGGCAAGTTTGATATTGGCCACAGCCGCCCCTCCCTTTGCCGGGATGACGGTTTCAGCAGCGGTACTGTCAGGACGCCGAAGTGCCATTTGCAAGTTTCTCTCTTTAATCTCCCCGCCAGTTAGTGCTCGGGACGCTGGGTATCGGAGGGCATCACTGGTATATGATGTGGTGCATCAAGTGTAATTTTCAGATAAAGTTTCAAACCCCAAAGGTGTTCAAAAATTATTTATTATAATTTATTACATTTTAATTATATATTGGGGTATTTATTTATTTATTGTTTATCAAATGGTTTGATCCCTTGGTTTTCGGGAGGTACGAATATCGGGTTTTGTGAAAATGTTTTAAAAGGAGAACTTTTCCAATGGAGTGAATAGTGAGGGTTTTGAGAGAAAATATTACTTCAATTGTTTATTTATTTATTTATTTAATTGTTCGGTATTGATTAATTAAATCCCTCTATCTGGTATATTATTAATATTAAAGGTGTGCAGTAGTTAGGATCACTCACTGAGATGATTAGCATATCACGTTTTTAAATTCCGTTCCCCTAGGTCTAGGTTGGGAGACGTTGATCGTCCGGGGCGGGCCCGACGTCTCAGTTCGTTGCCGAAAGTCAAAGAAGTATTCCTTCCCTTTTTCCTCTCTATCTTGTATTGCTTCTTATCTGTCATTTTATTAATTCCACATTTATCTGTATAATGCTCTGTATACTGTATTGGACGTGTAGTTATTATTTATGCACTGAGTTGCTGTTATTTCTTTGAAGTGCTGTAAATTTGTGGAAACAAATTGTAGTAACGTGGGAGGAATAAGGGGATGTTTATAGAAGTGTGTTTTCAGTGCAGGAAATTTTTGGTTAGTCCTACCCTTAGGGGAGGTGCTGCCGGATTTTCAGTTGGAAGGTTCGGTGGTATTTCCCTGGGATCAGGGCTTGTCTAGGGTTCCGGGGAGGAATTCTGGACGGATCCTGACATAATGAGTATAAAACTCAGCAAGTTACTAGGTTTTTCATAAGTACGAAAATAAGAAAAATACTTAAAATGATAACAAATAAATATCCAAAAATAATCTTTAGCAATGTAAACATAATTTTCATATAAACTCTGATTGTTAACATAATAGTAGGACTTGACATAACATAATATTATCCATTGGTAATTCGTATAAACTCGAGTGTGAGGCATGTAACAACTGGAGAAACATAAATTTTAAAAACAAACACTCATACCCGAAGAAATAAGTCATACCCCTACTGTGATCATCAGTAGGTCCTCCCACATAAAACAATATGTCTAAATCCGAAGGTAAACAACCATAAATTACTAGAGAAATACTCTTACATGATTCATCTCAATACCCAAAAGCATATCATAACATATCACATAAATGCCTACGAAGTACACACATCCAGAACACAAATACATATATCACTAATCAACACTTTATTTGTACAATACATATATATTTCATAAAACATAAACTTATAGAAAAACATAAATAAATCAATAACATAAGTACATATTTGCTATGGTCTTAGTCAAAATGTCCAGTAACTTACCTTAATCAATAAACTTTACAAAAGGTTAACAATCTGTGGATAATACCAACAATCTCTCATAAGTATAAAGCAGAACTACCATATGCCATGATTATCTTATGTACAAATCCAAAATTAAAGCTCTTAAATTCAAACTAAATGAATAAAAGTTGAAACCATAAGATCATCATAGCCTAATCCTTAAATCTTAAAATCATAAGCCTAGAACAAGATCAAATCACCGAAAGCCGAATAAAAACCTATTAATCCATAAACAGTCTCTAACAAGAAATAATTCCTTATTCAAATGACATCATCTAAGTTTGAAAAATTATGAGAGTACTGTACACATGTATAAGTAACTGTGACTAAAACAATTTCATAAAATACTAATGAAAACTATACAAAACTCATTGAAAAGTTAACCAAAAAATACTGAAACTATTAGATTTTCATAAACCTTTATTTAATATTAAATTTGTTTCTCTTTCATGAAATTTGTATTCGATTGAGCTTTTACAGATTAAAACTTGACACTTATATATACTCTTACGAAATTTTAAAAAGCCAAACAAAGGTTGAAAACATAGGCAAATTAAATTTAGTAATTAATTGACAGAAACTAAAAATCAACATTTCACAGGGAGTGCGGTGTATATAAAACATTTATTAAAAATAAAATACAAGTCCAAAAGCAGTAAAAGTTTAGTGAGTTTTACTATATATATTAAGAATGCTATATAAAAATTATTAAGTCTATATACTTAGAATGTGATAAAAGTCATACTTAAAAGACTTTGTAAAACTTAAAATGCGGAACATAAAAACTCTCCAAACAACATTAATAAATAATATCTAAAATATCTCCAAAGAAAATGAACAAAAAATAAACTCCAACATCCAAAAAGTCTTTCAAGCTAACTAATATCAGAATAAAAACAACTAAACATCATTATTATATGCCAAATCTAACTACGTTGAAATTATGGTGTACCTGAAACCATAAAAATAAATAATATGTATAAAACTCAACAAGTTCCTGGATTTTTCTTGAGTACAAAAATGAGAAAAATACTTAAATTGATAATAAATAAATATGCAAAAGTAATCTTTAGCAATGCAAATGTAAATTTCATATAAACTCTAACTGTTAACTACTTAGTAGGACTTGGTATAATATAATATTACCCGTCCATAATCCGTATAAAGTCGAGTGTGAGGCATGTAATAGCTGGGGAAACATAAATTTTAAAAACAAACACTAATACTTGAAGATATAAGTCATACTTCTACCGTGGTCATCAATAGGTCATCCCACATGAAACGATACATCTAAACCCATAGGTAAAGAACTATAAATCACTAGAAAAATACCTTTACATGATTCATCTTAGCACCACAAAACATATCATAACATATCAAATAAATTCCTACTAAGTATCAACAACTAGAGCAAAAATACATATATCTACAATCAACACTTTATTTGTACAATACATGTATATTTCATAAAACATAAACTTATAGAAAAACATAAATAAATCAATAATATAAATACGTATTTGCTATGCTTTCAGTTAAAAAGTCCAGTAACTTACCTTGATCAGCAAACTCCACAAAAGATTGACAACCTATGGATAATACCAACGATCTCTCATAAGTATAAAGCAAAACTATCATATACCATAATTATCTTACGTACAAATCCCAAAATCAAGCTCTTAAATTCAAATTAAATGAATAAGAGTTGATACCATAAGATCATCATAGCCTAATCCTTAAATCTTATAATCATAAGCCTAGAACAAGATCAAATCACCGAAAGCCGAATAAAAACCTATTTATCCATAAACAGTCTCTAACAAGAAATAATTCCTTATTCAAACGACATCATCTAAGTTCAAAAAATTATGAGAGTACTGTACACATGCATAAGTAACTGTGACCAAAACAATTTCATAAAATACTAATGAAAACTATTCAAAACTCATTGAAAAGTGAACAAAGAAATATTGAAACTATTAGATTTTCATAAACCTTCATTTAATTTTAAATTTGTTTCTCTTTCATGAAATTTGTATTCAATTGAACTTTTACAGATTAACACTAGACACTTATATATACTCTTATAAAATTCTTAAAAGCCAAACAAAAGTTGAAAATATGGGCAAATTTAATTTAGTAACTAATTGACAGAAATTGAAAATCAACATTTCACAGGGAGTGTGGTTTATATAAAAAATTTATTAAAAATAAAATACAACTCCAAAAGCAGTAAAATTTTAGTGAGTTTTACTATGCATATTAAGAATGCTATTTAAAAATTATTAGGTCAAATAAAGATCGAAAAATATTTTAAATAAATTTGAACAATCACTCTGTACAGATCCCCATATAAATTCCAGATTCGGGTTGTAACAAAAAATTCTTCAAAGATCAGAAACACCAAATAATCTCATATAACATAAAAAGATCAGAAAAACCAACCTTGATCAACTTCAAAGATTTAGGATCTTCTTTCCTATGCTCCAAAACTTGTTCAAAATTTGAAAATCTCTAAAAATACTGGATCTCTAACAATTTTAAATGAGTACCAAAACCCTAAATTAAGGTCGAAAACCTTTAATATTAACTCTAATAGCTTTTATAGTTAGAAGAAAAAGAAGAAGAAGACTTACCCGATACCCTAGCATCGCAAAGTTGAAAACAACGTAAAAGTAAAATAAACGTATCTTTTCCTTCCTTTTTATAAAACCAAAAATAGAGTGAATACCCTTTTTTTTTTTTTTAATACTTATAACCAAATCTATTAGGATAAAAATTCTATTTGTTTTTCTTTTAAAAAAAATAGTTATAAAGCCTTTTCAAATATATATTCACTGTATATCACATTGATTTTTTTAACTGTATCCTAACTGGATATATGCTTCTTTTATGAATTTTTTAAAAATAATTTTTTTTTTTTAAAATATTAGGAGTTGGGGTTTTGAACTTGGAATATTATTAGAGGAAATCGTGGCTTTTATAACTGAGTGTATTGTAGTTTCAAATAAAAATCTATAAGTTGACTAAAATTTAACTAACGATTGAGTTAAATTGAAACATAAATGAAACATGATTGAATTATAGATGCGTAAGTGATAAAAGTGTCACCCAATCAATTTGCTAGGTAAACCACTGACATCAATATACTCTATACAGTTATGATCCAATTAGATACAATTCAAATTAATTAAGATAAATTGGTTATTTTCAATTCGGCCTAACTGTTTGCATTGTATATTGATTTTATAAAATTAGGATATTTTGATTAGATGATTATTTATTTTATATTGTATGAAATTTTATCATCTTCTATTAATCCTTTGACAGAAAAGCACTTAAAGACATGTGAAGGACTTGCATGCCTTCCTGAGTATTTTATTAGGAATGTGCAAAATGCAATTTACCTTTCAATTTTTGTTTAACCTATTTATTATTTTACTCATAAAAGATTAATTGTGCTCCTCAATTTCTCTCTCTCCCATTAGCTTTTTCAATTTTTTTTTCTACTTTTAAATACTTTTTTTACTTATCTACTTTATTTCGTCTATAATTTTTCTACAATTATAATGGTTTAATACAACAAAACTATTTATTTATAAATATTTTCTATTATAATACCTTATTTGATTATAATTTATATTTAATTACAATTATAATTTTAAATACAACTAGTAAAAAACTAAAAGTTATTGAATATTATAATATTTATTTATAACTTTGTTCTAATTTTTCTATCTTTTAATTTTTTCTACCTATTTGTTATTTTAGTAGTTGGAAGGTTCAACCACCAACGTTTGGTCATTCTTATAGTTTTTCAGTGACCAAATTTAAATAGTTGTTAAAGGTTTTTACACGTATGTTTTCTTTTTCAGATTTTTTATTATTTAAAATATTAGCAACCATCCAATTAGTCACTGATATGCAGTTTCAATGACCAACAATTATTAGTTGCTATAAGTCAAATATTTATATTGTTTTAGACTATCACTGATGAAACCATTGGCCATTAATGACAACTATCAACGAGCAAATATATTTTTGTTAGTGAAAGCTCTTCTTCGTGCCCAAAGAAAAAGCAAGAATAGATTCCCACACTTGCCTTTAGTTAACAAAAATATTTATTGGTCATAAAACATGGTCATCAGTGACCAATTATTTGATCACAAAAAGTGGTTGACTAATGTTTTCTATACATCAGCTACCAAATATTTAGCAACCAAAATTTGGCCGCTCATGGATTCTCTTAATGACTAATAAATTTTGGTCACTAAAAACTTAGTCACTAATTCCCATTTTTTTGATAGTGTTTAGTGGATTCAGATTAGAAATAATGTTGGCACCCACGGTTTTTCCCATATACGATTTTCATGTAAAAATCTGAATGCCCGATTTTTATTTTTCAACCATTTGCATTTCTGCCTTTTTTGTTTTTATTTTGGGAGGGCTAAGTCCTCATTTATTTATTTTGTTGTAGGTTCCTATTTATAATGAGCACCATAAATTTTTAAAAATCCATGAACCTATTTTGCATTTTCAATTGGTATTGGAGCTTGGTCATAACATTTTTGTTTAAACATCTTAGTGAGATTATTTGGTATTTGGAAAGTAAAGACAGCTAAGAAAAGCATAAAACAGTTTCTAACAAATAGTAAATGTGGACATATTTAGTGCTATGTGTGGTAGAGATATGGGCATATTGTAAATGAGTGTCCGGAAAAGATAAAGGACAAGTTTTCAAATGGTTTAAGCATCAATGGTAAAGATGATGGAATGGTGAACTTCATAACTTTAATGGCTTCTCATGCTTCTAGCCATAGTATATCTGAGGCAGTTTCTTATTACAGTGTTGGCAGAGATGATGATGAGAATCTGCCTGTACTCGTGCAGTTTTTGGCGGCTTGAACCGAGAGATAGCCTATCAAATGGAATTACAACAATATGTGGAGTTGGAAAAGATGCTGCATATGACCATTAAAATTGTGAATCAACTCAAGAGGAGAGGTACTAGCTCACGGTTTGGAGGGGTTTCAAATAGGGAGAGGTCAAGCTCAAGTGTTTGGGAAAGCAATCCCGCATTTGAATCAAGGCTAAAATCGAAACTAGAAGGGGAGAACTCCAATCGACCAAGAAGTGATACAAGACCCGAACCTGCACAAACACAAAAATCCAAAGGTAAAGCTGATCCTAAACAATCTAGAACCCATAATATTGTGTGTTTTAAGTGTCACAGCCAAGGACATATTGTCAATCAATGCTCAAATAGAAGAATTATGGCTTTGAAAGGCAATGGAGAGTTGGAATCCGAAAATGAGGGATCTAAAGTTGAAACCGAACTTATTGAGGAAGAAATTGAAGAAGAAGAAAAAGATGAACCCCGTAACTCTAAAAGCTTCAGGGACCAAATTGAGTTTAGTGGCAAGAACAGTATTGACTGTGTATAAAAAAGAAGATGAAGTGCAAATGGAAAACATCTTCCATACTAGATATTACATTTCTGGTAACAGTTGTAGTATGATTATTGATAGTGGAAGTTATGTCAATATTATTAGTAATGTTGTGGTGGAGAAATTAGGTTTAACAACAATCAAACATCCTGAACCATATAGACTTCAATGGCTTAATGATAGTGATGAGATGAAGGTAAATAAACAAGCCAAGATAAAATTTAGTATTGATAATTATGTGGATGTGATCTTGTATGTTGTTGTACCTATGCATTCTTGTCATATTTTGTTTGGAATACCATGGGAATTTGATAAGGATACCATACATTATGGTCGAGAAAATGCCATTGTATTTCAATTTAAAGGTAAGAAAATTAAGCTTGAGCTATCAACACAAAAGAAGTATTTAGAGATCAATTGTAAATACAACAAAGGAGGGACGCAGAACGGCAAAAGGAGAAATCCATTATGTCACCCACGGCTTCAACATGCATACAAGAGCTGAGCCTAATCACCAAAGTAAGTATTCTAAATCCAAGAGTGAGAAGAAAAAGGGCGAGAAAAAAAAGAAAATTTTTTATCTTAGCCAAGGTGAGATTAAAAAAGCATTTTTAATTAAGAAACCTATGCTTATCATGTAGTATAAAGATGCTTATGTTGTATAGAACTTTGTCTACATTCTTAAGAGCTTTAATTAGTGGAAATTTGAGAATTTGGGAAGAATGTTTGTCTCATGTTGAATTTGCCTACAATAGAACCATACATTCTGCTATTGAATTTCTCCATTTGAAATTATTTATGGTTTTAATCCTTTAATTCTGTTAGATTTAACACCTTTGCCTTTAAGTGAAGGTGCTAATCTAGATAGAAAATAAAAAGCTGAATTTGTCAAGCAGATTCATGAGAATACTAAAGCAAAAATTTAAAGGAAGACGGAGCAATATGCTAAGGTAGCTAATCAAGGCTGGATTAAGGTTGTGCTTGAAATGGGAGATTGGGTTTGGCTGCACTTAAGAAATGAGAGGTTTTCGAAACAACAAACGTCAAAGTTTATGCCTAAGGAGATGGACCTTTTCGAGTTTTGGAGAAGGTTAATGAAAATGCTTACAAGCTTGACTTACCAGGTGAGTATAATGTGAATGCTACCTTTAATGTTGCTGATAAATATTTACTGCAAGTGATGATTTTGATTTGAGGGCAAATTCTTTTTTAAGAGAAAGGGAATGACGAGAATTTACAGGTATTCGTGCAATCAACTACACACTTGGGTGCTAATCCTGTGCAACTGAAGACAGGACCAATTACTAAGGCATAAGCTAAGCGATTTAAGGACAATCTGGTTAGTTTCGTTCAAGGTGTGATTAAATCTCAAAAAGGCTTGGTTGTACCCGAAGATTCTAAGCCCATGTTGAGCATCCTAGTTGTGAGGGCAGAAATGGACCCGAGAAACTGTTTTGGTACATTTGAAGACTTTGGGCAACAAGAGATGGATTCATTAACTTGTGAACGTGATGAAGCTCATCAAGAGATCATGGAATCATGCTAAGGCAAAAGTAAAGCTATTCAAATGCCACATTTTTGTACACAGTTTGATAGCAGCTAGTTTTGGTTTTTTGGGGCTGGAAAGGACTTTACTTGCATTTCAAGCAAGCTTTGATCATTCCAATCAAGGGCAATATATGGGAACCAGTTCTAATTCTATTTGGCATCCTATGTGACATATTGGAGCCGATTTGGAGCCTAAACCAGCTAGTGATTGGACAAAGACAGCTTGTTTTGAAAGTTAGTCAACTACTTTCTAAATCTGAAATTTGACTTTTTGTTTTAGGAAATAGTTTTTTATTTTGGTTTTTATTTAATTATTTGATGAAAAAATTAATTTAGGAAGGTTGATTATAGATTAATTAATTCCTATCACAAAATTGATGAATTAATTAATCTAAATTAGTTTAGGAAAAGACTTATTTTTTCAATGGAATGGAGCTTAGATTATTTTTCAAAAATTATTTGTGAGAAGAAATCTTTTTGTTCTCTTTGAACATCTAAAACATTGATTAAATATCGAGTGTTTTAGTTTGACTTATCAATAGGACATCCATCACCTATTGTGGCATCTTCATCATATACTAAGGTTTCTAATCACAAGTTGATTAGGGGTCAATGTGACCATCAGAATCTGAACTTAATTTCGATCCAGGCTAGTATAATACCCGTTTAGGAGCGAGTCGACCTAGGTTCAAATCAAATAATGACTTACTTTCAGAAGATGAAAGCCAAAGAGAAGTAATGATTTGTTAAAGGAAAGCTTCAAAATGAAAAGAAAGCTTATTGAGATCACCTTGAAGCACAAAGACAAAGTGAAAGAGAATCATAAGCTAAAGACTTTATTAAAGAAAAAGGATGGCAAGAATGTTGTACTTACAAGCAAGGTAACTAGCTTGTAGGCTGTAGAAGCTTCTAATAAATGTCTTGCTGATCAAATAAGATTTTTAGAGATTTCTTTTAGTGAAAAAGGCAAAGTGGTTAAAGGCTTGAAGGTAAAGGAGAGCTTGTTGATGAAAGTGTTGGAACAAGCTAAAAAGACCATATATAAGCTATCAGAGGTATTGCAAAGTTGGACAGCTTGTTGAGCATAAAAAGAAGATCTGATGATAGAAGAGGATTGGGCTTTGTTTGATGAAGTTTCTACCTCATTTAGTTTCAAAACAATGCTTATCAAGATGAATGAACCTAATATGTCTACTACTTGCATGAAAGAGGAACTTTCTTCTGAGAAGAGTAGGGGAAAAAAAAAAAAAAAAAAAAAGAGAACAAGTAAAGAATATTTTTGAAAATGAAATAAATGTTGACATATAAGAGAAGAAGAAGATTGTTAGTGATGTTCAAATGTTCACTCCAAGCCCATAGAAAAATATTGAGAGAATAGAAATTCTTCCAATGCAAGTTATGAAGAAAAATGATACAAGGAAGAACAATTCTCATGTTCCTACTCAAAGAATGTCTAAATCACATTTTCATAGCCCTTCACATGTGGTTCATGGTTCATCTAGTGGAGTGTTCATTCCTACATGTCATTATTGTGGAAGAAAAAGTCATATAAGATGAAATTGTTTTCAATTCAAAAAATGAATAACAACTCAAAGCTTAAGTGAAGAAAGCAAGTCCAAAAGGAGTTTCCCTTCATTTCCATGGAGTTCCTCCAATACAGAGACATCCTCCTATGCATCACTTCCCTCCTAGAATCAGTTTTATTCTTGTTTGCCATCATTGTAAGAGGAGAGGTCATATTAGGCCTAGATGTATTGATTTGAGGAATTTGAGCATTCAAGACAACTTTCAAGTGAGGGTCAACTAATTGGTGTTAGCATGGATGGATTTTTGAATTAAATTCATAGGTTGATTCAAGACATTTCCAAGTTTTCCAAGATCAAGAAAAATGGAATCAACAAGAAGTGAACAAACAAAAGGAAGAAAAATACGAGCAACAATGAATGGGGAGTGAAGACTTCAATGACCAAATGGAGAAGAAAGGAAGTATATGAAGTTTCTAACCCTTTCTTTGTTATTCATTGTTGTTCCTTAGTGTGTATGTGTTTACATATGTGCTTGCCATTGTGTTGGCAAATTACTTGTCTACTCAGAGTTACTTATTGTAGATGATTTGATGATGTGAAAAGATTAAGTGTGATACATCCATGTTTTTGTTTGTCAAAATTTAGGTTTTGCAAGAAAGAGGATAAAGCCATATTCATTTACTCATGAAATCTTTTAAAAATTTTATTTGGAAATAATTGGATTCCATTAATTTTAATGGTGCCTAGGTCGCAGCATTGATGACCATCAACGAATTGGAGATGAGTGACGACTCCAACGAAACACGCAAAGGTGCAAAAGCAATGTTGGTTGTTGAAGGGGAGGAGTCATTGGTACCCGCCATGAAGGGAATTAAAAGAGAAGAAAAATTTTATGATAGCGGAAGCAAAAATATCCGAGAAAATTCTTATTTGAGGAAAATGGTGCTTTGATACCATATAACAACTCAAAGACTTATGAAAAGCGCTTTATTTCCATTGGATATTGAAAGCCAATACACAAAGATTTTAACTTAACAAATCTCTAAATACAAAAGGAGTTGTTTGAAATACAAAATAGGAAAATTGAAATACAAGTTAGAAAACTTCATAGCCAAGATAAGGTAAAGATCTGAATATTGTTAACACAACATTCTATTGAAAAATACATTATAAACGACTTAAGAAAAATGAAACTAGATTACTTTTTGAATTACCACTAATTTTAAAATCTTAAGCTTATGGGATCGGTAGTATTTCAACACAGTATCAGAGCCAAAGATCTAAGAAATCTTGAGTTCAAAACTCAACAACTCCATCCAAAATAAATTAATTAAAAACACATATATAAAGATCCAGAACAAGTGTAAGAGTGTTAGAGAAAAATATAAATTAAATAAAAACCCACAAGCCAGAGATCCAAGAGGTCCTGTCTTCAAAACTCAACAACTCTATTCAAAAAATTAAAAAAACACATGTAAGGACCCAGAAAGAAGCCCAAAAGAGAAGGGCCTATATGTACGAAAAGTGTTAGATAAAAATATATATAAAATGAAAGCCTATCTTTTATCAACTTAAGCTTTTGAGATTAGTGTTATTTGGAAGGATTATTAGGCAGTCCATGAAGAACAAAAACATTCCAATGGATAGTTTTCTTAGTCTTAACTGTCTCAGTCCTTCTCATCCAAAGTTCTCCTTTCAGTATAAATTTTTTTAAACTATTTAGGAGCAATCTGGCAACAAAATTATGTCAGGACCCGTCCAAAGTTCCCCACCGGAACCCTAGACAAGCCCTGATCCCAGGGAAACCCTACCGGACCCTTCTGTGGAAGATCCGGCAGAACCTCCCCTAAGGGATGGACTTACCACAAAATTTCCTGCACTGAAAACACACTTCTATAATTGTTCCCTTATTCCTCCCACAGTACGACGAACTGGTTCCACAAATTTCAGCACTCCAAAATAAAAATACAGTAATCCAGTGCAATACAAATACATAAGTGTTCCATACAGTATACAGAGCTTTATGAAGTACTACAAAATACAGAATACAGCAAAAGTGAACGAAATATTACAACTGCAGTAAAAGAAGAACAAGGTACTGCGCGAACAAATACAGCGAGGAAGATCAAGTCCGCTCCGAGTGAACACCGACAACCTGGTACCTAGAGGAACGGAATTTAAGAGTGTGAGATGCTAATCATCTCAGTGAGCGACCCTACTACTCTACACTATCATACCACGGTAATAGGTATATAAATAAGAATTATTTGGAAATAATAATGTCTCTCAAAACCCTTACAATTCTCTCAGTTGGAAAGGTTCCCCTTTTAAAACATTTTCACAAAACCCTTTATTCATATTTCCCGAAAACCAAGACATCAATTAAATACCAGAAGCGGTAACAATTATATTTTTCATTAACATTTTATTTTTAAAACACAGTTCTGAAAATCATTTGATGCACCCACTATATACCAGTGGCGCCAACAGTACCCAGCGTCCCAAGGTACCGCCAGACAGGAGGTTATAGAAAGAAACCGGCATACGGTCGCGTGGCGTCCCACTGCGCCGCTGCTAACCTGGTGTCCCGGCCAATGGGGGGTGGCCGCCCTCTCCGATGGCATCCACAGGACACCCTCATAATATCAACCGCGCGCTACTCACACCCACCTGCGCGCTAATCATATCCGTGTGCACAATATCCATATCACATATACCATATCACATAATCAGAACACCAGTACGTGCACGGTGCATCTAAAAATCATAAAATCCACAATTTAAATTATAAAACAAATTTCACATTTTTCATAAACATAGCGGGCATAATCCATCCGCTTGAACCGGGAAATTCTCCACAATTTCCTTATAATTAATACCATAAATCCCATGATTTTCAAATCCACCAACTCCCAAATCCATCAATTCAAATATCCACATTTTTTCCAAGCATAAATAATTTCTCGAAATATCATAATCAAATCCCATAATATTTTATGGGCATATTTCATAAAAATTGAAATCACCAACATAACCAAATATTTTCCTTGAAATATTTGAAAATCGAATCGTGCCCAATTTACCATTAAAACCACACCAATTTCAAAATCCTCAAAACCATAAAATAATTCCACATGGCATAAATTGGTGAAATACACATTTTCTTAAATCCGATAAATTCACAAATAATTCCACAATAATTCAAATAAATATTTGGCACATAGAAATTAAATTCCAATTATTTAAATCACACATTATATATTCACCAATTAAATTCCCAAAATTAATTTGAAGGTGGGTCACTCACCTTGTGCACGTATTTCAATCAAGATCCTCCGCAGGATCGACTCCGCTACTTGCACGTGCACCTAAAACATCCACAGTACCAAAACCACAAATATTAATATTTTATTCGGGTAATCCCCAAATGGGTACCCGGGGAGCGAACACCAAATGATAACTAAAATTTACGAATGATATACCGAATCGAAGCTCGAGTGATGCTAATCACAGATCCGGTCTTAATTTCCGATGATCGTACCCGACGGGGTCGGAATTTTATCGGGAAGCTTTTCGGGTTTCGGCTCCGCAATTCTCCCAAACCGTCGCGAATTGGTGGAAACGGAAGTCGGATTTGGGTTCAGGAGGTCGAACACTGCGGACTGGAGCTGGCCGGAATTTTCAGGGTACTCGCCGGAACAGTACTTTCCGGCGGCCGCCACGTCACCGGCAACCGTCGCCGGAACAGTAATTTCCGACGGTGGCCGTTTGCTGTGAAATTTTGCAGATTTGTAGATCGTGAGGAGAGCAATCCAACGGGACCGACGGTGAGCAAAACGGAGGTCGGACGGCGGAGAAATCACCGTTTGAAGATTTTCGACCCCTCGCCGGAAAACGCTCCGATCCCGGCGCGTCGGTGGTCCGATGGCCGTGATTTTTGGTGGGTAGGCCGGACTTGAGGAGAGTATCAAGGCTGTCAGGCGCGTGTACTGTTTATCGGCCGGAATAGTGCCGATTCGCGGTGGCCGGCGGTGGAGGGGAAAAATCGCCGCCAAACTTCGGACGTCCGATCCGGGCGCGTCCGGCGGCCGTTCGCCGTGAAATTTGGAGGTTTTGCCGGAAATGAGGTGGGCAATCTGGCTGGCCGGCGCGTGTACAGTAACTAGGCCGGAAAAACGTGAAAATGGCCGGCGGCCGGCGGGTCCTCTTTCTCTCTTTCTCTCTCCTCTCTCTCTTTCTCTCTCTTCTCTCTCTTTCTCTCTCTTCCCCGAGAGTTTTTCAAAATTAAAACCCTGTGTGACACTGTTCATGCCACGTGGACCATTCAGAAGCTGACACGTGGCATTTCACTGTTCACGACCCAAAAACATTAAAATAATACGGTATCCGGTAAACTTCAAACGTCCATAACTTTTTAACCGGATGTCCGATTTAAGCGTGCCGCTAGTCTATGAACTCGTATCGACGAGTACTTTACAACCATACAAGAGTCAACTCATAATTACATCACAAGAAAAAGTCAACTCCCGGCACCTTTTAGACAGTTTACACTTCAACTTGTTTTGCCCATAACTTTCAAACCGTAGCTCCGTTTTCGACGTGCTACTAGTCTACGAACTCAGGGCGTCATGCACTTCGCCACGGTACCCTGGTCAACTCGAAATTCCCACCGAGTCAAAAAGTCAACTTTGACCCCTTCGGTCAACGGTCAACGGTCAACCTCGGTCAACGTGCACGGATTCCGGTGCGATTCGGGACGGGGTGTTACAGCCTTCCCCCCTTACAAAAATTTCGTCCTCGAAATTTCCGCACGTCACTGGAACAGATACGGGTACTGTTCACGCATCTGTGCTTCGGGTTCCCACGTTGCTTCCTCGACCAAGTGGTTCCGCCATAAGACCTTAACTAGAGGAATAGTCTTGTTGCGTAGCGTGCGTTCCTCGCGATCCAAAATCTGTACTGGCTGCTCCACATACGAAAGATCTTCCCTTATCTCTATATCCGGACTCTCGAGTACGTGCGAAGGGTCTGCAATATACTTCCGTAGCATCGACACATGAAACACGTTGTGTACTCGAGCTAGCTCTTCCGGTAACGCCAACTTATACGCCACCGGGCCAATCCTCTCCGTAACCTCGTAAGGCCCAATATAACGAGGACCCAACTTACCTCGTCGTCCAAAACGTACTACTCCTTTCCATGGAGATAGTTTTAGGAATACCCAATCTCCTACCTCGAATTCCAAATCCTTTCTACGCACATCGGCGTAACTCTTCTGTCTATCTTGGGCAACCTTCAATCGATCCCTAATGATCTTCACCTTGTCCAAGGTCATCCTTAAATACTCAGATCCGACCGCATTAGTTGTTGCAAGGAGCCTCTCTTCTCCTACCTCACTCCAACACAAAGGTGTCCGACACTGCCTCCCATATAAAGCTTCATACGGGGACATTCCAGTACTCGCTTGATAACTGTTGTTGTAGACAAACTCTATCAGTGGCAGTTGTTCATCCCAGCTACCGCTAAATTGCATAATGCAAGACCTTAGCATGTCTTCTAATGTCTGGATTGTGCGCTCTGCTTGTCCATCAGATTGTGGGTGAAAAGCGGTGCTGTAGTTAAGTCTTGCTCCTAGTGCATCAGCCAACTTCCGCCATAGTCGTGAAGTAAAGCGCGGATCTCGATCGGAGACGATGGCTAACGGTACTCCATGAAGACTTACAATGCGTTGCACGAACAACTGGGCTAACTTCTCGGGTGAAAAACGTTCTCGTACCGGTAGGAAGTGTGCCGACTTGGTGAGACGATCAATGATTACCCAAATGCCGTCGTACCTTCTAGGTGTGGAAGGAAGCTTGAATACGAAGTCCATGTTGAGTTCTTCCCACTTCCACACGGGAATCGGTAAAGGTTGGAGTAGTCCCGAAGGCTTCTGTCTTTCTGCTTTCACTTGTTGACAAATCAAACACTTTGATACAAAGTCTGCCACTTCTCTCTTCATACCAATCCACCAATAATACTTAACAAGCGTCCGATACATCTTGGTACTCCCAGGATGCATCGCATACATCGAGCTATGCGCCTCCTCCAAAATCTCCTTCTTGAGTCCTGGGATATCCGGAACGCAAAGTCGTCCTTTATACACGAGGGCTCCATCCCTCCTTATGGAAAATTCCGGATCAAGACCTTCTTGTACCTTGCCCTTAATTGTCCTCAACTTAGGATCTTCCATTTGGGTCTCTACTATACGATCCACCAA
Source organism: Ziziphus jujuba (assembly GCF_031755915.1). Classification (NCBI taxonomy): domain Eukaryota; kingdom Viridiplantae; phylum Streptophyta; class Magnoliopsida; order Rosales; family Rhamnaceae; genus Ziziphus; species Ziziphus jujuba. The sequence goes on from NC_083379.1 coordinate 23,982,474, forward strand.
CACCGGTCGTACCTGGAAGCTAGCCATGAGAACTCCTGAAGGATGCATATGCATTAACACCCCCATCTTCTTCAACTCCACCATGAGAGGTAGTTGGATGACTTGGATGTGAGCAAGGGATCCAGTAGCCTTCCTACTCAAAGCATCTGCCACTACATTCGCCTTACCCGGGTGATAGTCAATCACACAGTCATAATCCTTTAACAACTCCATCCATCGCCTTTGCCTCATATTTAACTCCTTCTGAGTGAAAATATACTTGAGGCTCTTGTGGTCGGTATAGATTTGGCACGTGGCCCCATACAAGTAGTGCCTCCACTTCTTTAGAGCAAAGACTACCGCCGCCAATTCTAAGTCGTGCGTAGGGTAATTCTGTTCGTGCTGCTTCAATTTCCGAGATGCATACGCTACCACCCTTTGATTCTGCATTAGCACGCAACCCAACCCTTGATGGGATGCATCACAATAAACTTCAAAACCTTCATTCCCATCAGGTAAAGTTAAAACAGGTGCGGATGTCAACTTTTGCTTCAACTCCTGAAAACTCTGTTCACACCTGTCCGTCCAACTAAATTCAACATTCTTTCGGGTCAATCTATGAAGCGGCCCGGCAATCCTTGAAAACCCTTCAATAAAACGACGGTAGTAACCCGCTAATCCAAGAAAACTTCGTACCTCCCTCACAGTGGTAGGGCGCTCCCAACTCAACACTGCCTTTACCTTATCAGGGTCCACATAGATACCTTCTGCCGACACGATATGTCCGAGAAAACCCACTTGATTCAACCAGAATTCACACTTGTCGAATTTAGCATATAGCTGATGCTGCCTTAGAGTTTGGAGCACTCTCTTCAAATGCCTCACGTGCTCTTCTTGGCTCCTTGAATAGATCAGAATGTCATCGATAAATACAATGACAAAATGATCCAAGTACGGACGAAACACCCTATTCATCAAGTCCATGAAAGCTGCTGGGGCATTGGTGAGTCCGAACGACATCACTAGGAATTCATAATGTCCGTACCTCGTCCTAAAGGCAGTCTTAGGAATGTCCGACTCTCGGATCCTTAACTGATGGTATCCCGACCTCAAGTCGATCTTGGAGAACACCTTGGCACCTTGGAGTTGGTCGAATAGATCATCTATCCTTGGCAACGGATAGCGATTAGGAATGGTGACCTTATTAAGTTGTCGGTAGTCTATACACAGCCTTAGACTACCATCCTTTTTCTTTACAAACAAAACTGGGGCTCCCCACGGCGATATACTTGGTCTAATAAACCCCTTATCTACCAAATCTTGCAACTGGACCTTTAGCTCCCTTAACTCCGCTGGAGCCATCCGATACGGTGGTAGAGAAATAGGCACGGTGCCTGGAATCAATTCAATGGGAAAGTCAACTTCCCTTTCCGGAGGCAATCCTGGTAACTCCTCAGGAAACACGTCCGGGAAATCCCTCACAACGGGCATGTCTTCCAACCTGACCCCACTTACTCGGGTATCTATCACATGAGCCAAATACCCCTGGCAACCTTTATTCAGTAGCTTCTTGGCGGTAAGGGTAGATATCAACCTCGGTAAGGGCCTTCCAACTCCTCCACGGAATACTACTTCTGGCAACCCTGGCCTCCTGAATGTAACTTCCTTGCTGAAACAGTCTACAGATGCATGGTTCCTTGCCAACCAATCCATGCCCAAAATTACATCAAGTCCGGACAGATCCAACAGGATCAAGTCCGCCTCCATCACTTGATCTTCGATGCAGAAGAAACATTCCTTGATTAACTGGCTAGGCCACAAGGATTCTCCTGCAGGAGTGGCTATCTCTACTAGACATTCTAAAGGAGTAGGGGTCATACCGACCCGAGTGACGAATTCCTTGGAGATGAATGAATGTGTTGCTCCCGGGTCTATAAGTACTAATGCATCATTACCGAATATATTCAACGTACCTGCCACGACGTCCGGTGTAGCTAGGGCCTCCTGCTGCGTCATCGCAAACACTCGACCCTGCCCTGTCTGCTGGGGCCTCCGTCCTCTACCCCTGCTCGGTCCAACAGGCTGTGGGACTGATCCCGATGAACCTCCTACTGCATAACTCCCTCGGGAACTCTGACCCCGCGATCCACTGGCCTGATGTGATGGTGGGCTCGCCCCTAACACTCCCGCCTCTCCATAAGGGCAATTTCTCTTAATATGTCCCGCTTGTCCACACTGAAAGCACACACCCTCAAACTGGCAAATCCCATGGTGTGCTCTATTGCAACGTCTGCAGAATGGCTTGGGGCTAAACCCAGAGTGCTGATATGAGCTCGTGCCGCCGCTGATGGAATGGCGTGCTGGTTGGGGCATACGATAGCCGCCTCTCCTCTGAAATCTGCCTCGAGGGCTGAACCCACCACTGTCTGAGCCTGAACTATGACTCTTCTTAGATGCCCCCTGTCGAGGTACCCCGCTATACGAACCTTCGAACGGTCTGCGCCTCGAGGGTCTGTGTATCTCCGCCTGTCTCTCTAGCTCGAGCGCTGCATCCCTGGCGGACTGATAGGTGGGGTGTACTGACCCAGAAAGGGTGTAGCCGATGCTCTCGTTCAACCCGTCTATGAACCTCACCTTCTTCGCGTGATCGTCGGGAATCAAGTGCATGCAGAACTCTGACAGCTCCCGGAACCTCCTCTCGTACTCTGTCACCGTCATGTTTCCCTGGCGCAGTCCCTCGAACTCTCTCCTTCTCGCCTCACGGTAGGCAGGAGGACAGAACTCAGTAGAGAAGGCAATCTTGAACTGGTCCCACGTATGCCTTCTGCGGGTCTTCTCCATTTGCCACCACTTCCGGGCGTCTCCCTCTAACATGAACCCAGAAATCCTCACCATATCCTCATCGGGGCACTGCATCCCCTCTTCCAAGATTTTCTCCATGCTGGATAGCCACTTCAAGGCTGCAGCTGGGCCTTGGCTTCCATCGAACTCCACGGCTCCTAAACGTCGAGCCTGATCCACGGATCGGTTACTAGAGCTTGAACCTCCTAAGGCTCTAGTTAGCTGAGAGATCAGATCTCTAAGGCTTGATCGACTCCCGGAACTCTCAGCCGAGCGTTCCCGAGTTCTACGTGTGTCCCGCCGACTCATCGTAGTCGATTACTGAAGAAACAAACAAGAGTTTAGAAACAGGGACACTTAAGCACGATTACAAAAGGAAGGAATTTACGGATGGGCTGTACAGCAATGCACAGTCCCTTAGGATTACAAGAACCTATGCTCTGATACCAACTGTCAGGACCCGTCCAAAGTTCCCCACCGGAACCCTAGACAAGCCCTGATCCCAGGGAAACCCTACCGGACCCTTCTGTGGAAGATCCGGCAGAACCTCCCCTAAGGGATGGACTTACCACAAAATTTCCTGCACTGAAAACACACTTCTATAATTGTTCCCTTATTCCTCCCACAGTACGACGAACTGGTTCCACAAATTTCAGCACTCCAAAATAAAAATACAGTAATCCAGTGCAATACAAATACATAAGTGTTCCATACAGTATACAGAGCTTTATGAAGTACTACAAAATACAGAATACAGCAAAAGTGAACGAAATATTACAACTGCCGTAAAAGAAGAACAAGGTACTGCGCGAACAAATACAGCGAGGAAGATCAAGTCCGCTCCGAGTGAACACCGACAACCTGGTACCTAGAGGAACGGAATTTAAGAGTGTGAGATGCTAATCATCTCAGTGAGCGACCCTACTACTCTACACTATCATACCACGGTAATAGGTATATAAATAAGAATTATTTGGAAATAATAATGTCTCTCAAAACCCTTACAATTCTCTCAGTTGGAAAGGTTCCCCTTTTAAAACATTTTCACAAAACCCTTTATTCATATTTCCCGAAAACCAAGACATCAATTAAATACCAGAAGCGGTAACAATTATATTTTTCATTAACATTTTATTTTTAAAACACAGTTCTGAAAATCATTTGATGCACCCACTATATACCAGTGGCGCCAACAGTACCCAGCGTCCCAAGGTACCGCCAGACAGGAGGTTATAGAAAGAAACCGGCATACGGTCGCGTGGCGTCCCACTGCGCCGCTGCTAACCTGGTGTCCCGGCCAATGGGGGGTGGCCGCCCTCTCCGATGGCATCCACAGGACACCCTCATAATATCAACCGCGCGCTACTCACACCCACCTGCGCGCTAATCATATCCGTGTGCACAATATCCATATCACATATACCATATCACATAATCAGAACACCAGTACGTGCACGGTGCATCTAAAAATCATAAAATCCACAATTTAAATTATAAAACAAATTTCACATTTTTCATAAACATAGCGGGCATAATCCATCCGCTTGAACCGGGAAATTCTCCACAATTTCCTTATAATTAATACCATAAATCCCATGATTTTCAAATCCACCAACTCCCAAATCCATCAATTCAAATATCCACATTTTTTCCAAGCATAAATAATTTCTCGAAATATCATAATCAAATCCCATAATATTTTATGGGCATATTTCATAAAAATTGAAATCACCAACATAACCAAATATTTTCCTTGAAATATTTGAAAATCGAATCGTGCCCAATTTACCATTAAAACCACACCAATTTCAAAATCCTCAAAACCATAAAATAATTCCACATGGCATAAATTGGTGAAATACACATTTTCTTAAATCCGATAAATTCACAAATAATTCCACAATAATTCAAATAAATATTTGGCACATAGAAATTAAATTCCAATTATTTAAATCACACATTATATATTCACCAATTAAATTCCCAAAATTAATTTGAAGGTGGGTCACTCACCTTGTGCACGTATTTCAATCAAGATCCTCCGCAGGATCGACTCCGCTACTTGCACGTGCACCTAAAACATCCACAGTACCAAAACCACAAATATTAATATTTTATTCGGGTAATCCCCAAATGGGTACCCGGGGAGCGAACACCAAATGATAACTAAAATTTACGAATGATATACCGAATCGAAGCTCGAGTGATGCTAATCACAGATCCGGTCTTAATTTCCGATGATCGTACCCGACGGGGTCGGAATTTTATCGGGAAGCTTTTCGGGTTTCGGCTCCGCAATTCTCCCAAACCGTCGCGAATTGGTGGAAACGGAAGTCGGATTTGGGTTCAGGAGGTCGAACACTGCGGACTGGAGCTGGCCGGAATTTTCAGGGTACTCGCCGGAACAGTACTTTCCGGCGGCCGCCACGTCACCGGCAACCGTCGCCGGAACAGTAATTTCCGACGGTGGCCGTTTGCTGTGAAATTTTGCAGATTTGTAGATCGTGAGGAGAGCAATCCAACGGGACCGACGGTGAGCAAAACGGAGGTCGGACGGCGGAGAAATCACCGTTTGAAGATTTTCGACCCCTCGCCGGAAAACGCTCCGATCCCGGCGCGTCGGTGGTCCGATGGCCGTGATTTTTGGTGGGTAGGCCGGACTTGAGGAGAGTATCAAGGCTGTCAGGCGCGTGTACTGTTTATCGGCCGGAATAGTGCCGATTCGCGGTGGCCGGCGGTGGAGGGGAAAAATCGCCGCCAAACTTCGGACGTCCGATCCGGACGCGTCCGGCGGCCGTTCGCCGTGAAATTTGGAGGTTTTGCCGGAAATGAGGTGGGCAATCTGGCTGGCCGGCGCGTGTACAGTAACTAGGCCGGAAAAACGTGAAAATGGCCGGCGGCCGGCGGGTCCTCTTTCTCTCTTTCTCTCTCCTCTCTCTCTTTCTCTCTCTTCTCTCTCTTTCTCTCTCTTCCCCGAGAGTTTTTCAAAATTAAAACCCTGTGTGACACTGTTCATGCCACGTGGACCATTCAGAAGCTGACACGTGGCATTTCACTGTTCACGACCCAAAAACATTAAAATAATACGGTATCCGGTAAACTTCAAACGTCCATAACTTTTTAACCGGATGTCCGATTTAAGCGTGCCGCTAGTCTATGAACTCGTATCGACGAGTACTTTACAACCATACAAGAGTCAACTCATAATTACATCACAAGAAAAAGTCAACTCCCGGCACCTTTTAGACAGTTTACACTTCAACTTGTTTTGCCCATAACTTTCAAACCGTAGCTCCGTTTTCGACGTGCTACTAGTCTACGAACTCAGGGCGTCATGCACTTCGCCACGGTACCCTGGTCAACTCGAAATTCCCACCGAGTCAAAAAGTCAACTTTGACCCCTTCGGTCAACGGTCAACGGTCAACCTCGGTCAACGTGCACGGATTCCGGTGCGATTCGGGACGGGGTGTTACAATTATCAATTTTATTTTTTTATAATTTACTAAAATAAAAATCAAACTAAAATACACATTACAAACAACTTTTGAAAAAATGAAACTAGATTAACATTTCGATTGGAAGGGTTATTAGGCAGGGCACGAACAGCAAAAACATTCCTATAGATAGTTTTCTTAATCTTAACAGCGTAAGCCTTTCTGGCACAAAGATTTCCTTTCATTAGAAAACTTTTTAAACTATCACTAAAAGCAATTTGGCAACAAAGAATTTTAGAGATAGATTCCTACAAAGGATAATAAAAGGGTAACCATCATGATCTTTTAACTCCAATGATGATTGAGATAAAATTTTGAGTAAGTTACAGGGAGTAACTCTGTCGCTATCAACAAATGGACAGCAGGAAATCGATACATGTTATGCAAGTTTATTTTCCTTGTGTGAATAGTTTGTAAACATGTGATTAGTTTATGCAATCAAAGTTCAAACATCAACTCTTACACTTGCTTTTGCTTCGGCTCATCTTCACTAAAGCACCAAGCAATATTGGTATGCAAATCCCTCTGCACATATCTACTTCGCGTCCTCCTCTTGAGACGTTAGAATGTGTACCTTCTCTAGCTATCCTCGCATGTTCTTCAAAGCGAAATGAGTTTGCAAAATACAAACGTCCTCCATTACCTGGTCTTATCCCAATTAGCCTGCCCAACGGCACACTGTGGTCTTGGAAGAAGGATGCTGTGGACTGCTTGATTTTTTCACAACCACCAACACCAAAATATTATAATTAGGAAACTAAGAGAGTTTTAGCATATGTGCATATACAGAAGTTTAACTTGTTTTTCTTTTGAGAAAAAGGATACACAATGAGTTGGGATTACCTCAGTGTCAAGGTTGGAGGATGTAAAGGACGAGAAACTAGCAGAGGGTACATGCAAAGAGTAGGGTTCCGCAGCTGCTGATAGGCTTTCCACCACTCTAAATCTTATGTTCATAATCTCAAGCCCAAGAGGCCATCCATTAGGCGTCTCCTGGTCCTGGATGCCCATTTATTAATTAGTAAATTTCCAATGGTTATGAATCTTTATATCAATTATCAAAATTTCAGCACATCCACACACACTCGTATACAATATGAGCTCATATTGGAGGAAGGAAAATATTTGCTTTTTTTCAACCAGAAAACAGAATCTCCATTAACTATACCTCATGACTATACCTGGAGGAAAGCTTAAAGCCTAGAATGATTCAAATACGGTCGTACCAGAGGAGATAAAGTGATTGACTTTCTTTTACTCTAATTTTAACCACATAAAGAAACAAAAACCAATATCTCAGAAGTGTCAAAAAGGGAAAGTGATTTTTGCTCTTTAACGCATGTAATCTGAAAAAGTTTACAAATTCTCAAGTCATTAACTATAATGAAGAAAGGTTTCCAAAGACAGAAATAAATTTTGCCACAACATTTCCGTCCATGTTAATGACTGAAAAATAAAAGAAAGGGGGGAAATAATAAAGCATCTTGATTGGAGTGTCTCAATTCCTTGATTTTCAAGTTCCCTAGACATTAAACCGTATTAATCAAGTTATCTACAAGTAGTTAAAGCGGTAAATATTACATCAGTTAAGCAAAAGGTCTATTTTCTAGTACTCAAAACCGCAAGAAAAGACAACGGAAGGAATGACCGTAGAGAGGGAAGCAGAGGAATAAATAGGAGGGTCCATATCATAAAGCAAGGATGCGTACCACTATTGATAATATGTTAGATCTAGTCTCTTACCCCTCTACTATGTGGCTCACATCATTTTTTCTTCTCCTTATAGAATTTAACAACTGTAGGGACAGATCCACTGGATAAAATATACTCCTTAACGGTTATTTAGATACAATAATTAATCTGCTTTTACCGTCAGTAACAATGTTAAAGTCATGCAGTCCTTCGTTTATGGCTACTTAAACATGATCCTAACAAGAAATGTTTACCCTCGTTTCCTTAAATCATCGTATATACAAATTTCCAAAGGTTGTCTTTCTTCTAGCGGTAATTTGTACCTAAGTTAATTCCGAGTGTCGCATTTCCAAAGTATTTATTAACATTCCCCATAAACTTTCGTATTAGAAAAGGGTGAAACAGCAAGTAATCGTCGACAAAAAGGTTATGCAGCAGCCTATAAATCCAAGCACTACAAATCTGGCACAAAGCATGTTTCCTCAGAAAAAGCTATCAAAGGCTAATTTATTTGAAGCGTATTAATTAATATAGCCTGGTAAATTGAACCAGCCAAACTAGAAAATCCTTCAGTACCCAAACGATGAAAATTAAATATGTAAAATAACTTCTAGAAGAGAAAAAATTAAGAAAGCCAAAGCAGCTGGCCTCTCATGTTTCAAACAAAATATCACAAAACACAAGAAGAAACCATGAATTAAATTAATTAGTTATATAAATAGTAATACCGACAGTATAAGATAATTACCTCCATAGCTATGGCGTTAAGTTCAACAACTTCAACTGAGAAGAAACAAAAGAAGGTGATCACATGAATTGGAAGGAACTCTCTGATATATGAAAATGGGGCCTTTATATTCTTTCTTAAAAATGACTACATTATAAATTAATTTAGCTGGGGTCCCACCTTGATGTTCAGTTCTTCCTTTATTAACTGGAAATTCAAACAACCAAACGACCTATATTTGTACTAGCGTTTGATTTCAATTAAAAAAAATAACCAGAGCATTGAATAGTTGAGACATACAGCAACAGTTTAACCGTTATATTTACTGCCGCACCATTTAAATAATTCACCGATTGTTTGTGATGACCAAAAATATACATATAATTCATGTATTTGACTTTTTTTGACTATAATTCATGTATTTGACCGTGATCAGCGTCGTTTCGGTAAAAAATAATAAAAAAAATAATTACCACAAAAGGTCATTCTGGTCTTTGAAGAGGAAACCAAAAAGATGATCATCATTGGGCCTATATATGGAAGGAGATAAAGGGAAGCAATCTATGCCAACTTTCGGTACTAATTGGTGAAGGGTTTAGGTAAAATAGGCCTTCTCTTCTCCTTTTTATTTTTTTATTTTATTTTTTAGGTCGAAACGTAAAATAGGACTTTGATGTGTCTGGAGTGAAAAAAAGAAAGCCCAACGCAGTCCTTTGATAAGTTTTATTGAATGCTGATCTTTAATCAGGAAATTTAAAGTTTATAGAGGACAACCTTAATTGAGAAGTAAGATTTAGATAACATTCAAGAAAGCTCTGTCAATAAATCTTGCCAAATATTATATCATTTCAAATTTTTAGGCATGCTATCCTAATTAGTGCTATATAATAATTAATTTTCTCCGCTTTGTTTTCCCTTTGTTGGGTTTTTTTTTTTTCTTTTCTCTTAATTTTGAGACTTGGTTTTTCTCTATACATACCTAATCTATATGGAAGATAAATAAAAAACCAAAATGATAAGAGTATTTTTAATAGAAATGTGGATTATAAAACTGTAGACATGCCATATATATAAACAATTTTTATAGTATTATAAAAAAATTGTTTTCCCATAGCAATATTTAGAATAAATGTCAAATGACGTGGCTTAGACATTGTACGGTATATGTTTATGTTTGAAGGCTCCATACGACATTTTAAAGTTTTTTGAAAACAAAATTTCAATTTTAAAAAATAAATTTTTTTATAAAAGAAAAAAAATTATAAATATATATGATTAAGTAATAGCCATAATAACTTTTTCCACATTATTATTGGAAAATAATTTTAAAATTAACTATGTATTTATACAATATAAATTTAAACATATCAATTTCTATACTATATAAACCAATCCATAATATATTCTTAAATCAAATTATATAGGTGCCGACACTTAGATTCTAATGTAGTTTTTTGAGTTTTTACTTCCCATTTTAACCAAACGGAAAAAAAGTTAGTAAGAAGTATAAATCCAATTTACCATTACAGTACAAAAAATAAAAGGGAAAATTACATATAGGCGTTTCCTAGAAGTTTCTGAAAGGCTGCCACATTTTTAGCATGGTGAGGCAAACGTTTTCCAAGGTGGCATCATGGAACTGAGGTATAAATTCAATATAACTTTAGATTATTGCAATTTATCATCATTAAATCCTATTTGTCGTCAATTTGTTAATTAACAATGGAAAACCATAAATAACATAATAATTATTAATTGACTAATTAGTTAGAACTAAAAATCCAATAGAAAATTGAACCCATAATATTTAGAGACTTTTGCATCTATGCCCTTTCAACTTTCAATAGATTTACAAAATGTCCTTATTCAATAGTCATAACAGATTATTTGCACCTATGCCTTCTAGTCACTTGACTTGTACATATGCCATTAGCTAAAACGTGGAACTGGAAATGCCTATAAATTCAGGGGCTTAAATGATAAATATTAAATACAATATGGAATTTGTAAATTCCATGAAAGTTTAGGAGTATTGGTGCAAAAAAGCCTTTTTAAATAATTAATCATAGTTCTTAATTTTTTTAATAATATCTCTTTACGAAATAAATTAAATTATTAAAAATAATTTTTAGTTAATAGTAAAAATTATAGAAACTCAATTAAATTTATTTAAAACTATTTTATATGAAAAAAAATATTTTAACGTGAAAAACAATTAAATTAATAATATCAATTAATTTTCTTTTCCTTACAAGCTCCGATTTTTGAAAAAAAAAAAAAAAAGGAAATAAAAGAAAAGAAAACCTCGCTTTTCTTTGCCTTTTACCTTACTTTTTGCATCTATGCTCACTAAATTTAAAACCAATTAGTAAATTTCACTGTGTACCTAACATTCACCACCTATGCTCCCTTAACTTATAGAAGTTTTCTATTTTACCCCTTAGTTAACAATGCACACGCAAATCACATGACACTTAATGTGCAAAAGTGGACAGAATGGTAAGGGCGCATTGTATAAGAAATATGTAAGTTCAAGTGCATGGGGGTGAATGTTAAATATGGGAGCAATCTATAAATTCTTTGAATGTTTATAAGTTGTAGATGCAAAAAAACCCAAATATTTATCGATAAGTGAGATTATACTCATTAGCGTAAACTTTTTTAACTTAATTATTTGTTTGTTTCCTCAAACTTTTTAAACTATTTGATGCGTTTTGTGCTCTTTTATAAGAAAAGTTTCAATTGCGAAATTTGGAGTATATTTGCTAGAAGATGGAAGTTTTTATGTATTGTACTTGAAATTGATTTCTTATACAATTTTGACTATTGGATGTCATTTGTAATTAGCTAGAATACATTTTCGCTTTACACATCAATCTTTGTGGAACAATACTTTACTCTATTACTTGTATGATTTGTGCGCTTGTGGTATTGGAATCAAAGCATTTATCAATCAGATTGCTATGTCAATTTGTCAGACCCTTTGTTGATTATCATTGCTGTTTGACCAATTGATATGATTTTATTATAATTAGTCAGACCCTTTCTTGATTAGCATTGCTGTTTGACTCTATAATGTCTTGCCCATTGTTGTCCCATCACCTCTCTTGCTCCACTGATATTGTTTTTAATTTTGCTACCATACTTAACACCACTCCTAGGGTCCTTTATGAACATTTGAAGTGGTCCCACCTATGGAAGATCTACAGAATTATCTGTTGAAAATCTAGTAAAAGCTCTTTATAAGTTTGGATATAATCCAACAAAACACATAAAATATCATAGACACCAGTGAGAAAAATATCGATGTCGATGAAAATATCGAAAGTATAAATTTACAGAAATATCGATGGAAATGTCGATATCGATGGAAATATCGATAAATTTACGGAAACTGTAAATTTTTAATTTAGAATACAAATTTTGAAATATAAAATAATTAATATAATAAAATAATATAAAAATTCAATAATTAGAATACAATAATAATAAAATACTCATCCAATTAAGCATATATATTAAAATTTTATATAATATATAACAAAAAAACTAACAATATTATTTATTTATTTTTAAATAGATAAAATCAAATTTATTAAAAAAATAAATAAAATTAAATTAAACACTAAGATAAAAAAAAAAATAAAGAGATGCGTATTAAAATACTACATATAAAAAAGATCATGTATTATCATATTTTATTTATTTATTTATTTTTTTCTTTCTCTTTCCTCCCCCCGTGGAAAAGAAATCCTTTCTTCTTCTTCTATTATCATATTATTATTTTATATTATTTTATTATAAAATATTATCATATTTTATTTATTTTTTTCTTTCTCTTTCCTCCCCCCCCCCCCCCCCCCCCACGTGGAAAAGAAATCCTTTCTTCTTCTTCCTCTCTTCCCTTCGTCTTCTTCCTCCCTCTCTTCTTTGCCAGTTCACAGCCACCACCGATATTTTCCCAAAAAATCCACCGAAATCCGACGACTTTTTGCTGATTTCTCCACCAGAATTTCCACCATATCCACCCAAAAAACGAAATCCCAACCGACTCCTGCGTTTCCAGGCGAAATCCATCAAATCCGACGATATTCCGGCGACACCCATGACAGAAACTTTCCCCCCCCCCCCCCCCCTTTCGGTGTCGGAGGTGGTCGACAACCGACAGAATCGGCGATTTTTCGCCGGTATCGTTGACATTTGCTTCAGTGATAAACACTTTGATGAAATTCCTGCAAAATTATTAACATAATATTAAGGGTTCCAAACCCAGGATCGAAGAAAGAAAGAAAAAATAATATAAGAGTCATATTTATTATGTTAATCCACTAAAGTAACCAAGGAGTACAAATAAACAAATGTAAAATATCGAAAAGCCCAATATAATTTATACATTAGAATCACTTAAAGAATTAATATATAATATCATAGTCAAAGGAAAAGAACAATTCATTAGTAGCAAAAATAATATACCAAAAATGAAAATGCATTGACGTGACATACATAACCTATCAGTTGAGGCTTATAGGAAAATTTTAAAAATAAAACCATGAAATAAGCTTAGTAATTGAACAAGAAGTATAATAAGAAAATAATCGTTATCATTTTAAAAAGTATAATAGGAAAATAATCATTATTATTTTAAAATCTTTTCTATAAAGGTCTCACTTTCACTATTTGAAAGTTATCTTGTTTTGAAAAATAGTTTTATATAAAACCTATAATCATTCCCATAAACATAATAATTCTCATATCATAATAGATAAAATAAATAGTATCAAAAGATTCCATAATTTCATAAATTAATTAACATTTCCATATAATATAATCCACATCAAATTCGTATCTCTCTATGTATATAAAATATCTCAATGTACCATATTGTATATCTGTGTACCATAACAAATACCAAATCTATCATATACCCACACCTAATGTCTTAGGTGTTGCAGACTATCAGGGGAGGGATAAAATGTCAATACGACTCTCTATATCCCTGATGTGTTGTAAATTGGAACCTTTCATCCAATTTCAAGAATCATGTAATTAAGTAGAGGATGACCAATAAAGTACACGTAATTAGAATCCATCAAATCAATAACCACGGTATAGTATGGTACATAATAAACCACAAACCAACATCTAACTCATAATCATATTTTACACACACACACACATATATATATATATATATATAGTTTATCAATATTATCCAGAACCTTATAACAAAATATTTCCACTAGTACTAAAATATATTTTTAATATAGTCATATATACCGAAAATATATTTATGCTAAATCATTCCTTTATTATACCATAAAATAATAATCAGATAATCCTTTCATAATATATTAAAAAAAAAACACATGATTTAATTAATCCCAAAAATAATAATAAAATTACATACAATCAAGCATATAATTTCAAAAATAAAAGCTCACCAACATATTTTAGCTCAAGCTCAAACTGTTGTAAGGTCACCTTCAATGTCATTGTAGATTCCTAAAATAGTATGATAATACTAAATTAGTCTCTAAAAAGATATACGACTCTGCAAATGCATTCTAAACTTCCTAATTCACTCTCAAGCATTGAATAGTCTAATTTCACCAAAATATTCGAAACCCATAAACATTAAAATTAGTTTTTTTTTTATTTCCATAATTCCAATCAATTAAACCTTTCAAATGTATCTAGGAAACATTTGAAATAAAAAATAATCAAGCTAGGTCATTGGAAACCACCGTGGTGATTGAAATTTGGTCAAACTCATTTAATTCGAAACCCTAAAATTCAACTTTCTCAAAATTTAGTCAAAATATGCAATCTATATTGGTGAAATGAAGCTTGAGAGTTGTCGAGTACGAAACTAACTTCAAATAAAACTAATGGTGACCGCAAGTTGTCAAAAAAGAAATGACAAAATGTTGTTGAAATTTTATTTTCTTGTTGAGAAAATTGGAAACACTTTTGAGCATGGGAGATGCCAAAAATGAACTTATAAGCCTAACATATAGATAATGGCCTTTTTCCATAGCCAAAAATACTCAAATTTTGGAGATTGAAAAATAGAATCCATAAATTTTCTGGTGAGATTTCAGCAAGATTCTTATGACTATCCGATTAGATTTTTATGAGAAGATGTTCCTCATCACACAAGCTTTCCAGTGCCATAAATTGTAAAGTAAATAGAGGTAAGTAGAGTAAGTCATGAGATTTTAAAGTTATGGGTTGGAGACAGAAAGTTTTGGAGAGAGAGAAAACAATGGTAGTTGCCATTATCGATGATGAGATAAAGAAAATGACCTAATTTAACCTAATTTTTGTGCCATATAATTACAAAAATATCACTTACTTGTGTTCACTATAACTTTCAAATAATAGCTATGGTTTTAGTATTCTACATATTCACAAACTCGTATCAATGAACTATACACAATGGTATAAGAGTCAAAACTATTTTATCTCTAAAAAAGTCAAACTTGATCCCACTTCAAAGTCAAATTTGATCAGACTGGTCAAATTGCTCAAAAATTCAAATTCAGAGTGTTTTCCCAAAATGGATTGTTACAATTCTCTAGATGGCATGAGGTGTTGTTCGCACTTTTAAAGAAATCAACCATCTTAGGATTGCTCCTATTAGAGCATGTTTAGCCTCAGAGTTTTTTCGAACCTTGAAGCCAACTATTCCAAAATGATCTCAATTGTTAGTAACTATCTTTACATTTAAACCATTACCATTCCACACCCAAATGATGTGAAATCGCTCATGATCTTGCCTATTCTTACTCCGCATTTTTCAAGGGTCACAACTCTTACAATCTACCTTCTGATTGTTTACTAATTTTACAACTTTTTGTCTTGCATCCTTTTAAGCTTATAGATCATACATATTATACTATATTATTTAATTTTTTTTTTTTTAAATGGTAAACATGACGGAACCTGGTTAAATATTATATGTTCGTGCATGTGAAGTCTATAAATTTTAAATGTTCAATTTAATTATCTTTGAATAAACTCGTTTTATTGTACAGTTAAATCATTTCAAATGAATATTATATAACTTTTATTTATTTATTTATTTTTTAAAGCGACTCTTTCATCTAATTAATTTTATTTTATAACATAAATGATGTTGCATACATTTTATTATGCAAGTAGATTTTCATTCTTATACAAATACAACTCAATAACCAAACTCTAAGTGAGAATTAAAAATTTAATATTTATTTTTTGCAATATGAAGCATATTTTAAATTTAAATATTATTAGAAGTAATAACCATAATATTTAATTTGCACATATGTATAATGTGAACAATATTTAGTTTTAATATATTTAATTCAAATTAATTAGAACTAGATATGAATGATTTAATTAAATATATTGTGATTTAATTAAATATATTGTAGTTTTTTTTTTTGTAGAATTAACTATTTGGAACTTTTTGTTTCACTTCAACCACTTGCTCGTCAAACTTTAGGGAACTTGCATATTATAACCAAAACGACAATTTTAACCCTTTTTAGTCGCATTAAACCAAAGAAAGAAAAAAAAAATGTAAACATTTACAAAGACCTATCACACAATTGTTTTTTTAATTATAAAGTGCCCATTACTTCTTACACATCTATGTCTAAAAAATAAAATAAAATGATAATTTATTTTAATTTAAAAATAAAGTAATAAACGGATTATTTGTATCATATATAAATGCATTGGAGTTTGGTGCTATAATTTAATTCACATTTCGATTAGATAGGCAACTCATTTACTTCAACATTTTTTTTTCTCCTCTTTTTCTCCGTACCCTTGATTTTTTATTCTATTTAATTAATTAATTTTATATTGTAGGTAAAGAATTTAAAACTCACAATTATTATTTCAGAAAACTAGTTTCTCTTGCAGTGCTCATACCATAAGTGCTGTATACAATTTAAATTGGCATCTAACATATTATAGATCCCTAAGATTTTAGGTTTTAAGTTAGTAGTGATACGACTGCGTTCTGACCAATGATATTAATATTGAACCTCGCTAATAATTTAAGAACAGATTATTATAATTTACAATTTAATTTAACTATATTGTCAATTTTTCATATTATAAAAATGAATTTTGAAAGTTAGGATATTAAAATTATTAGTGTTCAAAACTTCAACTATTACAAATTTTGCACTTTATCTTCCAAAATATAATAAATGTCACATTGCCTTCTTAACTATTGTTTTTTACTTTTTCCTTGTCTGATTATGCATTTTCAACATATGAATTTTATGAAATTAATCATACACGTTTAATGTAACTTAATTGCAAAACTATTTTACTTTGTTTTATATCATTCGGACCAATGTGCATGTCTATTTTTTTTTTCTAAATTATTAGATAAAATTGAAAAAATGAAGTAAATAAATAAATAAATAAATAAATAAACAATGGTTCAAAGGAGCAATACGATATTTTTTGAAGTTTGAAGGATAAAATGCTAAATATGGGATAGTTCGGGGGTTAAATGTATTGTACCCTATTATTAAATTAAACATTAATTTATTATTAGTATTTCAATAGTGTGTTTCTTAAAATAAAAATAATAAGCATTTGATTTCATTTACTAAGATGATACAAAAATAATTAAATAAAATTTGACCTCATTTATTTGTAAAAAAGAAGATGATCCTTGTGCTCATCCAACCAACTATAGGTCTCACTGGTTGTAATGAGTAACGAAAACAATACTCCAAAGACATTAAGAAAAAAACTGATGAGTTTGACGGATATGAACTTGATTTGCATTGAAATTACAGTGGAATAGCCTCGTATTGAATTCTATAGACGAATGGTGATGGCCAGCAATCAATATGGTTGGGAAAGAATGGGGAAGGTGAAAGAGTATAGTCAATAAAGAACAATTAGTTGAAGCAGGTCAAGTGGGACCCAAAAATATCCTATTTTGTTTCCAAACACGTGGCAAACAATGCTACACTAAAAAGTAGTATTTTGGTTGCTAGCAAGGTGTCACAGCTCCCAGCTCTCCCGGGATGTAGACACTGCTTCTTCCCTCAAAATCCCCTTTTACACGGCACTCTTGCGCTTATTTATCATTGCATAGATTCCGTGCTGCAGTTATCTTCCTGCATTTGCACTCACATTTCGCTTTCTCAAGAAACATCATGTGGACGGTCGTAGTAGGTAATGAATTCTCTCACCTTGACAAAAATAAAAATAAAAATAAATTCTCAACGTCTGGTATATGTATTGCTTTTACCAAAAATATTGGGAGTGAGGACTATTGACCAAGTGAATTATGATAAACAACTCAGATAATTACATTCACAACCGATTCTACTTTCAATAAAATGCAGTCACATTTAGTTTAAAAAAAAAAAAAAAAAAAACATCAGCCCCAATTAAAAGTGAGACAATCAATGTATGTGAGGCAATAACAATTGGAAATCATAAAATTTAAAGTAATGCTCATGTCCAAATGTAAAAGCCAAACCTTTATTGTGATTATCAATAGATTTTCCCATATATAACAATAAGCATACATATGAAGATGAAGAACTATGAATCACTAAGGTCCTAATATGATTCGTCCCATTGTACAATATATACACACTTATAAATATGAATATCTAAGGAGGCCCTAATATGATCCACTAAATTTGCCTATTAAGTACCAAATAGACCAAACCATGAAAACTATAAAAGTTCATATCATGTCACATATCCATAATTCATGTTATAGCATAAGATTTTCAAAACCATATTGAAAAATCCATAACATATTAAAGTTCAAAAAAATTCTTTTGTAAAAATAATAGTCTTATCATAACAACATAGGTAATTTGATAAATCTAATATTAAATACATACACAAATGTTTTGCCATGGTTAAAGAAACAATCTAATAGGCTTACCTTGATCACGAGTAAAGAAGAAAGCAATATATTGAGTAGACTTCAGTACCGATTGACAACCTATAATACAAGTTTAAGAATACCATACATAGGCAACATATCCGACAAAAACAATGACCACAGAATAGCTACACAAATAACCCTTAAACTCTCTTCCAAGCTAAGATAAATCTAAAAAATCAAAACATAAATTTCCTAGCCACTCAAAAACTTTCAAAAACTCCTTTTAAGTCTCCATACAAATTATAAATTACTAGCTATAAAATATAAACCTACAACATATAATCATATCACCTAAAATCCATTATATACCTAGTTTTCATCAACGGTCCAAAAACAAGAGCTGATTCCCAAACTAAACAGCATTATCTAAATTTGAAAATTTACAAAGTAACCTTACACACGTTAAGTGACTATGCTAAAAGTGTTACATCAAATATTAATGAAAGCCCATTCAAAATTCATTGAAAATTTTAGCACAAAAATACTAAAAGTATCATGATATTTAGCACATTTGAAATTTTGTTGAAATTTTACAAAATAATAAACATACAAAAGTACACATATACATTGTTATGGCTAAAAAAGGTCATAAATATGGTCAAAACAAATTTAATAAGTTCTTGACAGAAATAGAAAAACAGTTGTTCACATGAAGTTTAATCCAAAGAAAATTCATTATGAAAACCTTACAAGGCCAAAAGGGGTAAAACTTTACAAGGTTACACTAATTATTGTTAAGACACTATAGAAAAATTATTATGTTAATTAAAGACCAAAAATTAATGAGAAATTCTAGTTGCACCACTAAATAAACTTTTGTTATACAATTATATATGTTCAAATGTACACGGCCAAATAATTTTGAAGATGTTCAAAAGTACTTGACTAAACATCTAAGAAGGTGTTCAGAAGTACTCGAATGAAACATTTTAGGTGTTCAGAAGTACTGGACTAAACATCTTCAAAGTTGTTTAGAAGTATACAATAAAACACCTTGAAAGATATATATTATTCAAGATGTTTATCAGTAAGAAAATTGTTATGTAGGGCTTGATTTGTTTTTCATATATACAAGAATGTTGTTGGCTTATTAAAGTGAATAATTGCAAGTGACCGTGAGCTATGGTGGCATAACTACCTATTCTAATGCCACTATTAGACTTAGCTTAGACATTGTGGATTCGGTTATTAGAATAATAGCTTTGGATTGATTTTTTTATCCAACTTTTTTTTATTTCATTGACTTTTCATTGCATGATATTTGTTAGTAAACAACACCCAATCGTAGACCCTACATAAATTAAGCATTTTTCACAGCAAATCCACAATGCTGGGATGCAACATTTGCTATAATATATTACGATGCTTTCTTTACTAAAGTATTATTTGTTGGCATGTATCCAATAACAGCACTTTTCCACATCGAAGATGCTTTATGCATCGTATATACTTGAAGATAGGAGCAACACTTTTTATTAGAAAGCTTTATTAGATATGTATGTGAGGACTCGTTCAAGATTCTTTGCTGGAACCCTAAACAAGTCTTGATCCTAGTGAAATCCTACCAGATCTTCCAATGGAAAATCCGATAGCATTTCCCTTAAAGATTGGAGATGCCACAAAATTCCCTACATAGAAAACACGCTTTTAAAACTATCACCTTATTATTTCCACCTTACTACAAATAGCGACCATAAATTTCAGCACTTCAAATAGCATATGTGGAAGAAGTGCAATATTAATTAAATAAATATTCAACATAGTATGTAGACCATCATAACGTTACAGTTAAGTATAAAATTTAATACAACACAGGATAGAGAGAAATATTGCAAGAAAGGAACAAAAGGAAGAAAAAGACTTCTTGGACTTCGGAGATGAAAAAAGACGTCGAGCTCGTCCCTGGATAGTCAACGCCTACCGATCTTGGTCTAAGGGAATGGATTCAAAAATGTGAGATGCTAATGATCCCAGTGAGTAACCCTACTACTACATAATTAATAATAATATAACAATATAAAATAAACTTGATTGATTAATAATAAATAAATAAATATATAGTAGTAGATAAGTAAAATTTACATTTTCTCTTAAAACTCTCACAATTTCACTCAGTTGCAAAGGTTCCCCTTCTAAAACAATTTTTACAAAACCCATAATCTTTATACCCCCAAAATCAAGGAAATAATTAAATAAATAAAATGCAAATAAAATACAATATATTTAAATTTGTATTAGGAAATTTGGTATAAAAGCAAAACTAATTTCAACATATAATTTATAAAATTTTAATTTAGTAAGCCAATTAATAATCAAAGAAATGTTTAATTAGTTTTAAACTTCCATTGAAATAAGTGATCAAATATAATAACATTTATTTAAAAACACCAGTTGAATTAATTAATAAAAGAAATATGATAAAGCACATTTAAAACAATAATTTAAATTAAATAATAAAATGTAATTACATACATTTTTTATTTAAAAAATACATTTTCAAATGTTTTGTTTTGAAAATCGTGTTGTGAAACAACTTGACATACCACATATATACCAGTGGTGACAGGTGGTACGTAGCATCCCAAGTACCACTCTAACGAGGACGTTAAAGAAAGAATCTTGCAAATGGTCGCCTTGGCGTCCTAACAATGCCAATGCTTATGACAATCATCCTGACCATGGAGGGGAGTAGCTTATGCTCACAGTAAAATACTTGCCAACCCTCAGGTCTATAGCATCCTACAGGATGACCATACAAACTTGCGCGTTTAACCACATATAACAAATATAGTACAGATCGCCACTGCATGGTGCATCTAAAATAATAAATCATGTACCTTACAAATACCAAAATTTAATAAAAACAATGGGTTTAGTATATCACTCAAACCCATAAAATTTCACCTTTAGTTTTAACCCATCATCATAAATCCAATAATAAAATATGCTAACATTTCAACGCCATAAAATCAAATCCACAAATATTTAAATTTTTTTGAATACATATTAAACTCCATAATTTAACACAAATATTTTTCTTAATCCATAAAATTCATTTATACAAAATATATATTTAAATTCACATGAAAACATTTTTAATTTGCCTAATAATTCAACAACAAATTTAAATCCATAATCTCTTAAAAATCAAAATATAATTTTTGATGCAATATATATTTTTAATTCATCTCAATTTGGCATCATAAATTCAAATAGGAATTTTTTTACATATCAAACACTTATAACATATTTTTCAAAACTTCAATTAACACAAAAAAAAAAAAAATATATATATATATATATATATATATTAACCACCTAAAATAGTTTTAAAGAAGGATCACTCACCTCAAGTTGTGTGAATCAATCAAGATTCTCCACGGGATCGGTCCCACGATTAACACATGCACCTAAAATATCAATATCACATAAGACTGAATAAAATAATATTTTAATCGGGTGCAAGACACATGAATACCCGAGGGAAACTAACACAAATGTTATCCAAAATATACAAATGATATACCAAAATGAAGCTTGTAACACGAGCATTTTAGATTGGGTCTTGCCTCTTGGAGATCGGTCCTATTGTGGCTGGAATATAACCACGAATGATCCAAACTAAACTTCCTCAAATCTCCTAATCCATTGGGATTTGGAGGAAAAGGACCACGGATTTAGGTTTAGAGAAGTCAAATTAGTGGGAAAGGGTAGGTGGTGTCGTCGGAAGCTTGTCATAACTAAATTACCAACGAGCCGCCGCGGTCAATGAAAAACGTTGCCATCGGCTGTGCATCTAAAACTTTTAGGACAAGGTTAATCTAAAGAGAACAAGATTTATAAGTTGCTGGAAATTGATTTTTGATGGTGTTGTACTCGGCTTTATTTGAATAAGCTGCTAGAATATTTTGCAACGAAGCCGATTTTAATTTCTCTTGGTTTCAAAAGGAAACTAAGGTATTTTTCTCCGAAAAACAACTCATATTATTCATTGCAATATCATACATATTTATAGCATACAAAATAGGTGTGAAAGCACACCATGGTCGGTTCTATACTCCAATGCTTTCCAAGTCCTTCATGGTGAAGCAAAACACATGTGTAAAGTAACTTCATCACATGCACTGTAGGTTATTGACAAGTGTTGTTGTGTCATTGAGTACTTCATGATGAAGTAGTCCTCATGCATGATGCCACATGTCTTCACATGTCTTAGAGTAGAGGTTGGCTGAATGGTAAGACTCCATGTCATCAAGCAGCTTCCATGTCACCATCCTTGTCACAAATGTGCTTTCCATGTCATCAAGGTGCTTAGGTTTCCTAAAATCCTAATTTAGCTAATACACTTTAATTAACATATTTTGGTGTCTTTGTTCACCAATTTAAAATGCCTAGATGACATAAAAATGGTTTTAACAAATTACAAAACAAAATATAAAAACAAACCAAGGAAGTGACCCCTCGGCCAGGGCACCATTGCTTGGTCTCGGGTTTGGCTTGTTTATGGCTAACAGTTGTCATGATTCTCTAACACTCCTGATTGGTAATGTTAGGCATTATGTAAAGAAGACTCCTAAGCATTTGAAGTCTTTCTTTTGGCAATGGTTTTGTAAGGATGCCAGCCAGCTAGTTTTGAGTGTTACAATGCACCAAATTGATTTTTTTGTTTCTTTCAGCCTCTCGGATGCTATGGTACTTCACAGGGATGTGTTTGGTTCTTCTGTTTTATACTGGATTTTTGGTGAAGGTAATGGCTGAAGTGTTGTCACAATACATGGTGGTTGCATTTGTTTGCTTGCAACCTAAGTCATCAAGCAATATCCTTAGCCAAAATGCTTGGTTTGATGTCACTACCATCAAAATGTATTCAGCTTCTGCTGTTGAATGTGCCGTGGTTCCTTGCTTGTGTGAACTCCATGAAAATGGACCTGAATCAAACATAAACAAGTATCCAGAGGTACTCTTCATGTCTTCCAAGATAACTACCCAATCACTATCACAATAGCCAGCTAACTCACACATGTTGCCATGCTTGTATAGGATTCCAAAGTTGGTCGTGCTTTTCACATACCTTAGGATTCTTTTTATAGCTTGGAAACGGTTCTGATATGGTGCACTCATGAACTTTGATAGCACACTTATAGCATACATAATATCAGGTCTCGAAGCACACAAAGAAAGCAAGCTTTTAAACTTCTATAAACCAATGCATTCACTTTTTCACTTTCAGCATTTAGTTTGAACTTGGAATTTTGAGTCATTAATGTTTTAACAAACTTGGTATTTTCTAGTTGAAACTTATCAAGCAAATTCAAAGCATATCTTTCTTGAGATAGAAATATACCTCTATTTGTTTGCTTGATTTCCAAACCTAGAACATAATTCATCAAGCCAAGGTCGGACATCTCGAAGGTTTCTATCACTTTGTCTTTAAACTTTTGGATGCTTTCGATGTTGCAACTTGTTATAAGCAAATCATCAACATAAAGAGAGATTACCATTTTATCTTCATATGAGTTGGTTTTTGATGTAGAGAGTAGGCTCATTTTCACTTCTTGAAAAGCCTTTATGAGTGAGGTATTCATCAATTCTTGCATACCAAGCTCTTGGAGCTTGTTTGAGTTCGCACAAAGCTTTATGAAGCTTGTATACTTTCTCTTCCTCTCCTTTGTTGGTAAAGCCTTCAGTTTTCTCTACATATACCTGTTCTTCTAATAGAACATTTAGAAAAGCTGATTTCTCATCCAAATGATATATTTTCCATGAATTGTTGGTTGTATATGAAAGTAAAACCGAACAGTTTTATGTCTTGCCACATGTTCAAAGGTCTCCATGTAGTCTATTCCATATTTTTGAATGTATCCCTTTACAACCAGCCTTTCTTTGTGTTTGTTTAAGAGGCCATCAGGGTTTAGTTTGGATCTAAACACCCATTTAACACCTATAACATGTCCTTTCTTTGGTTTCGGCACCAAGCTCCATGTTTTGTTCTTTTCTATCATGTGGAGCTCCTCCTTCATTGCAGCTTCACTATATGTTGTTGGATCAGGTGTTTCCATCCTTGCTCTTGCATAAAGTTCAGCAATTAATTTTTTACCTCTCTTCCCCACATAATCTTCATTGGCCGGATCATCATCCTTGACAATATCAAGGTCACTTTGGTCCGTGGAAGGAGTTCTTGATCGAATATAAGTGTTTTCTTCCACTTTATGCTCTTTCCAACTGCAATATGAGTTCTCATCTATGACAACATCTCTAGAAATAACAACCTCCATCTTAAACACATCAAATATTCTATAATCCTTTGAAACTGAGCTATAGCCGACAAGAATACCAATATTTGCTTTCTTGTCAAGCTTGGTTCTCTTGAAGTCATGTACATGCATATAGCAAATACTTCCAAAGATTTTAAGTGAGATATTGAAGGATTAAAACCATACCACAATTCAGTTGGAGTTTTAGACTCAATTGCCTTACTTGGAAGTTGGTTTAGAAGATATACACTTATACTGGCAGCTTCGACCCAAAATTTATTTGGTAAGCTTTTCTCAAACAGCAATCATTTTGACATCTTCATGATGGTTTTATTCTTTTTTCACTAACTCCATTTTGTTGTGGTCTGTATGGAGTTGTGAGTTGATGTATTATGCCACTTTGCTTGCAAGTATCTTGAAAAGCTTTAAAAATGTACTCACGACCATTGTCAGTTTGGATCACCTTGATGGTTATTTGTGCTTGGTTTTCCACAAGTGTTTTGAACTTTTCAAACATGGCTGCTACTTTTGATTTTTTTTGAGGAAGTATATCCAGCACTTCCTTGAATAATCATCAATAAAAATGATAAAATATGATGTGATTCCACTCGAGCCCACTCAACCGATAACCCACTGGGGTGCTGACCCGACATGGATGAAGACCAGGCCAATCACAAGAACTCAAATTAAGAGATTTAAGGAAAAACTGGGAGCATTTATATAGGGGGTAATCAATTCTCAACAGAGCTTGCCTATACTTAAAGATACAAAGCCTATTCTAAGTATCCAAGTGGTGGAAGCCGATACGGACCCGGGTAGCAGTTTTGGTACAAATATGGACAATGGGCAGCACAAAATGGTTCCAACTCTTTATGTATTCAATACATATGTATAAGAGGATATGGAATCAATTCAAGGCAGCTTCAAAGGAATTCAAAAAGGGGTTGTACAGACAGCTTCAAATTTGGCCTGTTTTTTACTGTATTTTGTGCTGGCTTTACTGTATTTTGCTAAGTTGGCTTTTTCTTCCTCTTCCAAGCATAGGAAACGTGTGGCACTTCATATTCAGCTTATTTGGCATCCTAAAAACCATATTGAAGCTGATTTGGAGTTCAAATTGGTCAAAGAATGGTCAACGTCAACTTAGTCAAAAAGTTAGTATTTTAGTTTTCTAATTTGATTCTACTTTTTGTTTTTAGGAAATTACCATTACTTTTTGGTTTATTTATTTATTTATTTTTTGGAACAATAAGTTTAGGAAAGTTATTATTTTATTATTTTCATTGTAAATTAATTAATACCTAATTCAAAATAAAGGAATTAATTAATCCAAATTAGATTAGGAAAGGAGTGAGAATTTCGGCCACCATAGGAAACAACTTTGTATGGCCGGTTTTCCCTTTGTTTTTAGGGTTTTATTTCATGGCTTTGTAGCCTATTTAAAGGTTTATTTTTCAATAAGAATGAAGCTTGAATTTTATATAGAAAATTATTTGTGAGATTGAATTCTCTTTGTTCTTTTGAACACCTAAAATACCATTAGTGAATGAGTGTTTTAGTTTTGACTTATCAATAGGACTTCTATCACCTATTGTGGCATCTTCACTATATACCAAGGTTTCTAATCACAGGTTGGTTAGGGGTTAAAGTGACCATTAGAACTTGAACATAATTAGATCTGGACTAATATAATACAGGTTTAGGAGTAGGTCGTCCTAGGTTCATATCAAAATACATCCTCCCTGCATGAGTTGCTTCATTCATTGGTCCACACAAATCCAAATGCAATTGTAATTCTTCCTTTGCTTTGCCAAGTGTTGTAAAAGGAAATGGTTATCTTTTGATTTTGCCAAATTGACATGTTTGGCAAACAACTTCAACTTCTTGGATTTGTGGTAAGTGCTCAACAATTTGTTGAGATTGCATTTATTTAATGGTAGCATAGTTGTAGTGGCCGAGGCTTCTATGCCACAATTCTGAACCTTCTTAGACTTTGGTGCTCATAGCCAATGATTTTGCTAATTGAAATCAATCACAAGGCTATTATCTTTCATATGGACAAGTAATACAACTTTTCCATCATTAGATATTTCACAAGATGTATCTAAGAACTTCAAAGTATATCCTTTCTTCATAAGTTGTGGCACACTTAATAATTTTTCAGATAGATTTGATACATACAAGATGTTTGTGACTTGAATTGTACCTTTTGGTGTTTTAATGACCAAATCTCCTTTTCCTTGTGCCTCCATGATTTCTCCATTTGCTACCTTGATTTTGTTGCAATTCTTGGATTAAGCTTTACAAATAGGTCATGGTTACTGTACATGTGACTCTTCAGGTTCATAAACATGTCTAGCTTCTTGCCTTTGGTTCTTTTACCTAAAAACTCTTCCCACATGACTGAATCGCTTACAAATTTTGCACTTTGCATTTTGCATTCAGTCTCCACCAACATATCTTGGCCGTGTGTCCTTGCTTCTAGCATATTATGCAAGGACTATAGGTCATCTTGTTTCCTTTTTGGTTTGTGATCTCTTTGCCTCTATTTTGCCTTTGAAAAAGCCTTGGTTGCTGGATTGATTTGCCTTTGTTTTTTGCTACAAGAGTAGCTTCACTAGTGCTAGTTTCACCTTGTAGCCAAAGATTCCTCCTTTGTTCTGTGGCTTGCAAGGCATTGATCAATTAAGCAATTGTAACTTGTTAAAGGTCTCTTGTTTCTTCTAAAGTTGAAATCTTTGCTTCATGTTTATCTGGAAGACATATGAGGATCTTTTTAACAATTCTATGATCTGGAAGAATCTCTCCATGCAACTGAATTTGATTGACAATCTTCATGAGTTTTTTGGAAAACTCCTTCACGGTTTCATGGTCTTGCATCTTCAAATTTTCAAACTCCATTCTAAGATTAAGCAGCTGCATTTGTCTTGATCTTATGCTTCCTTGGAACTCTTCTCAAAGAATTTCCCAAACTTGTTTAGGTGTTGTGCGAGTTATGATTCTTGCAAAGGTTTCATCAGTCACTACAGCTTGTATTGCTATGAGAGTCTTGTAAAGTCTTGCATTTTTTTCACTATGAAGCTTAATTTGATTCACAGTAGCTCCTTCCTTTAACAGTTCTACTTCATAGTTAACTTCAACAAGCTCCCAAAGGTTATAAAATTGAAGATATGCTTTCATTTTGATTGCCCAAATAGTATAGTTTTGGCCATCAAAAATAGGAGATGAAGGTGCTGAAAAGCATGAGGAAGCTATTGAAACCAATTTGTGTTCTTTGAGTTTTTCAATCGGTTTTGACAAAGGATTGATGAAAGAATGCTTTGATACCAATTTGGAAGGTTTAGGGCAAGGTTAATCTAAACAGAACAAGGTTTATAAGTTGCTGAAAATTGATTTTTGATGGTCTTGTACTCGGGTTTGTTTGAATAAAATGTTAGAATATTTTCTAGCAAAGCCGGTTTTAATTTTTCTTGGTTTCAAAAGGAAACCAAGGCATTTTTCTCCAAAAAACAACTCATATTATTCATTAAAATGTCATACATATTTGTAGCATACAGAACAGGTGTGAAAGCACACTATGGCTGGTTCTATCCTCCAATGTTCTACAAGTCCTTCATGGTGATGCAAAATACATGTGTAAAATAACGTCATCACATGCATTGTAGGTTCTTGACAAATGTTGCTGTCTCATTGAGTACTTTATGGTGAAGTAGTCCTCATGCATGATGCCACATGTCTTCAAATGTATTGTAGGAAAGGTTGGCCGAATGGTAAGGCTCCATATCACCAAGCAGCTTCCATGTCACCATCCTCGTCACCAAGGTGCTTTGCTTTCCTAAAACCCTAATTTAGCTAGTACAATTTAATTAACACATTTTGGTTTCTTTGTGCACCAACTTTACAAGCCTAGATTACACAAAAATGACTTTAACAAATTACAAAACAAAATATAAAAACAAACTATGGAAGTTACCCCTCGGCCAAGGCACCATTGCTTGGTCTCGGGTTTGGCTTGTTTATGGCTAACAATTGCCATGATTCTCTAACAGCATCCTCCAGCCACTCGATGTAAAAACTGGTGAGGAGGCAGATCGGAAGGTGGGTAACACAGGGGTACAAAAATAGGTGGTCGAAATGGGAGAAACGACCATTGAAGGCAATAGCTCTATCATAGAAAAAAGCCTCGATTCTGGCACGTCGCTGGTGTTTTGGCCTTGGAATTTGGCTGGCCGGCCAATTTTAGGGTGGTTAACATGGTGGTTTGGCATGTGCACACCAACGGTGATGGGAAAAGGGTCAACAGTGTAAGGCCAATTTTCTTTCTCGTCTCTCCTTTTCTATCTCCTATTTCTCCTTCTCTCTCATCTTTCCCTCTCTTCTCTCATACCCCTCTCTCCTAATAAGAAAAAACCTGTGGTTTCCACTGTGTACCACGGGATTGGTTAGATTTTTTACACGTGGCACAATGTTGTTGGACACTATGCACACACAGATATTGGTACACATTAAACACTGTAACGGAAAAACTTCGCAAGTCTATAACTTTTTAACCAAGTGTCCAAATCAAGTGTGTCGGCAGTCGATGAACTCATATTGATGAGTACTTTATAACCATACATAAATTAAAATAAAATTTTACAAAAATAGAAAGTCAAGCACAGCACCACTCGGATAGCTCGGACCACAACTTGTTTCACCCATAACTTTCAAACTGTAGTTCTGTTTTTTATGTGCTACTATTCTATGAACTTGGGTTGATGCATACTTTGCAACAGCACCTCAGTCAATGAAAAATTTGATCCACAATGAAAAGTCAAAATGTGCCTCATTTGATCAATGTTGTTCAACTTGGTTGAATTTGGTCAACATGAGAAAAATTTCTGGTGTACTTCAAGATGGGGTACTATAATCTCGTTAATTATAAAAATTTTATCCTTGAAATTTAACACATCACTAAAATATGTAAGGGTAGTGGTCGTGCATCCGTGCCTTGGGCTCCCATGTCACCTCCTCGACAAGGTGATTTCGCCATAAGACTTTGACTAGAGGAATGGTCTTGTTGCTCAATACTCGCTCCTTGCAGTCTAAGATCTATATTGGCTGCTCCACATATGATAAGTCTTCTCTTAACTTGATGTTGGGAGTCTTGAGCATGTGCAATGGGTCTACAATGTACTTCCATAACATCGAAACATGAAACACATTGTCTACCCATGTTAACTCTTCTGGTAATGCTAATCTATTCACCACAGGGCCAATTCTCTTAATTATCTCGTAGGGACCTATGTAACGAGGACTTAGCTTTCCTTGTCGGCCAAAGAACCCAACTCCCTTTCATGGAAATAGCTTCAAGAAAACCCAATCTCTGATTTTGAATTCAAGATCCTTTCTACACACATAAGTGTAACTCTTCTGTCTGTCTTGAGCAACCTTGAACCTTTCTCATATGACATTCACCTTGTCCACAATCACATCAAGATATTCTGGCCTAATTACATTGTTCGTTGTAAAAGGCATCTTGGGAGATCTCACATCAGTTCCTAACCCGTGAGAGGCCTTTTAAAACTGTGAGGACGAAGCCCAAAGTGGACAATATTTTATGCAGGTGGACTGGCCTGTTACAGTTGGTATCAGAGCTGGTTGCCCATGCCAGTGGGACCCCTAACCACTAAGAGGCCTTTTAAAACCTTGAGGGCTGGATTGTAAGAGGATTCCTCAGTCCCAAAGAGGACAATATCTCATACGGGTGGTCTGGGCTGCTACAGATGGTATCAGAGTCAGACCCAGATCGGTGTGCCAGCAAGGACGTTGGGCCCCAAGGGGGATGAATTGTGAGATCCCACATCGGTTCCTTTCCCTTGAGAGGCCTTTTAAAACCGTACGGGCTGGGCTCTAAATGGACAATATCTCATGCGGGTGGCCCACTTCACTCTAACACAGTAGGGTCTGGCATTGCCTCCCATATAGGGCCTCATATGTGGGCATTTTTTTGCTTGCTTGGTAGCTATTATTATAAACAAACTCTACCAGTAGCAATTGCTCATCCTAGTTCCCTTGGAATTGCATGATGGATAATCTTAGCATGTCTTCCAAGGTCTAAATTGTACACTTTGCTTGTCCATCGGTTTGTGGATGAAAGGCGGTACTGAAGCTGAGCCTCGCTCCCAATGCATCTGCTAACTTTTTCTATAGTCATGAAGTAAAATGCGGATCTTTATCAGATATGATGGTGACTGATACTCCATGTAGACTCACGATATGCTATAAGAACAACTCGGCCAATTTCTTTGGTGAGAACCATTCTTGCATAGGTAGGAAATGTGCTAACTTGGTAATTCAATCGATGATCACCCAAATGCCATCACCTTCTCGCTGTGGGAGGATGTTTGAGCACGAAATCCATACTGTGGTCTTCCCACTTCCATATAACGATAGACAAGGATTGGAGTTGTCCTAAAGTTTTCTGCCTTTCTACGCTTACTTATTGGCAAAATAGGCACTTTGATATGAAATCCGCAACTTTCCTTTTTATGCCAATCTATCAATAGTGCTTAATAAGCATTCGATACATCTTGATACTCCTGAAGTGCATTGCATGCATCGAACTATGTGCTTCCTAATACGAACCTAGGGCGACCTGCTCCTAAACCCGTATTATATTAGCCCGGATCTTAATTAAGTTCAAGTTCTAACGGAATTGACCTTAACCCCTAACCAACTTGTGGTTAGAAACCTTGGTATAATGTAGACGCCACAATAGGGGATGGAAAACCTATTGATAAGTCAGGTTAAAACAACCAATTCTCTAATGGTGTTTTAGGTGTTCACAAAGAACAAAGAGATAATTAATCTCACAAGTATTTTTTTTATCAAATCAAAGTTGTATTCTTATTGATAAATAAGCCTTTAAATAGGCTACAAAGCCATGAAATAAAACCCTAGAACATAAAGAAAACCGGCCACCACACATAAAGAAACCTGGTTGGCCGAAACTATACTTCCTTTCCTAATCTAAGTTTGATTAATTAATTCATTTATATTAAATTAGGAATTAATTAATTTACAATGGAAAGAATAAAATAAAAACCTTCCTAAAGTTATTTGTCCAGAAAATAAATAAATAAAAGCCAAAAAGTAATGGTAGTTTCCTAAAACAAAAAGTAAAAACAAGTTGACCTTGACCAATCTTTGACCTCTTTGAGCTTCAAATCAGATTCTAGATGCTTTTGAGGATGCCAAATAAGCTGAATATGAAGTCCCACACGTTTCCCATGCTTGAAAAAATAAGAAAAGGCTAATACAGTAAAATACAGTAAAGCCAGCAAGCAATACAGCAAATTCGGCAAAATTGTTGATGCTGTCCGTACAAGCCCTTTTTGATTGCATTTGAGGCTGATTTAACTTGATTCCATGACCTCTTAGGCATATGTATTGAACCTATAAATCATTGGAACCATTTCATGCTTCCCGGACTCCAAAATATACCAAAACCGCCACCTGGGCCTGTTTTGGCTTCTATTGCTTGTATGAGTAAAACAGGCCTTGGTTCTTTAGATATGGCCAACCCCTCTTGACTATGACTTATTACTTGTATAAAGACAGCAAGATTATCCTTGAACTTCTTGGCTAGGACTCTAGTGATCGGTCCCACCTTCATCCGTAACGGATCGGCACCCCAGCGGGTTGTCGGTTGTATGGGTTTGGGCGGATTTGCATCATTCCCCTCCTCTTGAAAAGGATTTATCCTCAAATTGAAGTCATCACCTGCATCAAAAGGAGACAAATCAGCAACATTTAAGGTAGCACTAACATTATACTCACCCGGTAGATCAAGTTTGTAGGCATTGTCATTTATCCGCTCCAAAACTTGAAAAAGTCCATCCATAGGCGGCATGAGCTTTGACTTTCTTTGTTTAGGAAACCTTTCCTTTCGTAAGTGCAACCAAACCAATTTTCCTCGGTCAAACACTATTACAACAAAATCTAGAAATACATGCTCATTATGGTAAAAATTACACTTTTTAAAGTTAGCAAACAATATTTCCCAAATTTTCAAATTGCCACTAAGTAAAGCTCTCAACAATGCAGATAAAGTTCTATGCAATAAAGACATCTTTAAATAAGTATCTTTAAAATTCATGGTCAGCAATGATTTCATATTCATAATTACTTTATTAACATCACCAAAGCTAAGATAAAATATATTTTTCCATTCTTGTCTTCCTTTTCCTTTCCCACTCACGGCCATCTCACCTTCCTCACTCTCGGCTTTTGCACCAAATTTCTCACTCTTGGTTTTAATAAAATTTTTCCACACAACCTGAGTATTAGAAGACTTACCTTGGACAGCAAGCTCACCTTTTCCCTCTTGATTGGATAGTAGTCCAATTGGAATTTCATTTGGGAAGACATCTCCAAATTCCTTCAAAAGAAAAATCATTGAACTTGGCAATTCAAGTTCTTCAAAGTTAGTTTGATCATTAAAATAATTTTCTTTATAAATTATGACCAGCAAAGGTTTCTTACACTCAATAACCTTATTAATATCCCCTAAACTCAAATAAAAGTTGCTACTTGACCTCTCTTTTCTTTCTTTTTCTTTCTCCCCTTTGGATTGGCGCAAACCTTCGGATTTCCCTTCCTTCTACAAGCTCTCGGGTTTGCCACTTTCTTTCCCATTTCTTTTTGTTTTTCCTTAATCTTTCTACTCAATATGAGTCTTAGAAACCTTACCTTGATCAACAACCTCAATCTTACCTCCTTGAAAGGATGGTGAAGCCGTTGGTGCCATACTTGCTTTTTCCTTGAGCTTTTCGGCTTCTCTCCTTTGTTGCATTTGTAATTGGTCTTTGTAAACCTCTTCAGGAGATAATGGTTCCAGCTTGATCTTCTTCCCTTTAAACCTAAAAACAATACTATTTTCTCGACCAAAATGAGTAGCATCTTTATCAAATTGTCATGGTCTACCTAATAGTATATGTCCAGCAATCATGGGTACAATATCACATAAAACTACATCCTCATATCTACCTATATTAAATTTTACTTTGGCTTGTTTGTTTACTTTCATCTCACCACTATCATTAAGCCATTGTAATCTATAAGGTTCTGGATGTTTAATAGTTATTAAGCCTAATTTATCAACTACAATGTTACTAATTACATTTGTACAACTTTCACTATCAATAATCACACTACAAATCTTACCTTGAATTTCACATTGGGTGTGGAAGATGTTTTCTCTTTGAATTTCATCCTCATCTTTGTATGCAGCAAGTACTCTCCTAGAAAGCAAGTTTAATTCAGCATTGGATGCTTGCAAGGTTTCGGGTTCATCCTCCAAGTCCTCCTCCTCTTGCTTGGCTTCATCCTCACTTTCTTCACTTTCCGATTCTAGCTCGTCATTGCCCTTTAACACCATGATTCTTCTATTCGGGCATTGGCTATCAATGTATCCTCCTCCCTGGCACTTAAAACACACAATATCATGAGTTCTAGAAGGTTTAGGATCTAATTTTACCTTATTCTTTGGTGCTTGGACAGATTTGGTTCTAGTCTCCTTCCTTGGCCAGTTTGAACTTTCTTCTTCGACTTTCGGCTTTGGCTTGCTTTCATAGATGGGATTGTTCCTCCAGCCACTTGAATTAGACCTTCCACTGTTGGAAACACCTCCAAACCATGATCTTACACCCCTCCTCTTGAATTGATGCTCTAATTTAATAGCCACATGCAACATCTCCTCCAATTCCACATATTGTTGCAATTCTAGTTGATTGGCTATTTCACGATTCAAACCACCAAGAAACCTTGCCATGGTTGCCTCTCTATCTTCATTCAAGTTCAATCTCATCATAAGCATCTCCATCTCCTAGTAATAATCCTCCACGGATCCATGTCCTTGAGATAAAGATTGAAGTCTTTGATGCAGCAACCTATGATAGTGTGATGGTACGAATCGCTTCCTCATGGCTCCTTTCATTTGTCGCCATGTAGTAATCAAGTCATCACCAACTCTCCTTCAGGTGTTTTGCTCATTGGTCCACCATTGGAGTGCATAATGTCCAAACTCCATTGCTGCCAATTTCACCTTCTTAGCCTCCGAATAATTATGGCGGTCAAATATCATCTCCATCTTTTCTTCCCACTCCAAATATGCTTCAGGGTCACTTTTTCCCATGAATGGTGGGATGTTGATCTTGATATTGCTAAGATTGTCATCTGTTTCTTCCCTCCTATATCTTCCACGGCCAGCTCTATCTTGGACAGCAAAAGTTTCGTCCATACCTTCCTCAAAGTCTCCACCGAATGGCTCCTCATCAAATTCCTCTCTCGATCTTTCGCGACCTCCTCGTCCTCGGCCTCGTCCTCCATGGAATTCTTGCCTATTTCTTGTGTTCGGAATTCCTTGGGAAACTTCTAGCCTTCCCATCCTTTGATTCACATGCTCAACTTGAGCACTAACCTGCTGTATTGACTCCAAAACAGTTCTCATGTCCACTTGGTCTCCACTTCCAGTAGCTCCGGCATCGCCATGGAATGCTACAGACTCCTCCTCATTGACCCTCACGGGTGGATCTCCTCTCCTCATTCTTGATTCTGTCATGTTAGTATAATAATGCAATAGAAATAAAATAGGACCTTACAATTTCACTCCCTTACGTGTTTCACTCAAATGAGAACTCGACACTCGTGTTTGCACACTTGTTTCGGCTTTTTACCCTCTTTTAAGCTCAACACTCTTGCCTTTTTCCACTCAATGAATTATCTCAAAGTTCTAATTAAAACACCCACAAAACAGCAATTAGATCACTAGTATGTTTTAATTAAACTTATCAACAAAACAGAAAGCAAAAGGTACGCAATACCGAAAGAATCCAACAAATCCTAATTTTTCGGCTTTCTAGACAAGAAAGCACATAAAATAATGGGAAAACGTTGGAATTTTTGAAAACTGCACCAGATGGTAGTAGATTATGAGTTCAAGAATAAAATTCTAGAAAAAGGAAATTCAAATACGAACAAGAATCAAAGAGAACAAAAATATAGAAAAGTTGTTGGTTGTTGTTCTTTGAAATTCAAGTTTTGTATCAAATCCTTTAACTGATTTTAAACCAAATAATTTAACACTCAAACTCAAATATCCAGTAACAAAAATAACTCTCCAGAAACTCCAAATATGGAATAAATAATTAGCAAAGCAGCAGTTACAAAAAAATTTCCAGCAACAAACTTCAACTCCAATTTTCAACAAACCGATATATATATAATTTTTTTTTTTATATTCGGCTTTTTTTTTTCTCTCTCTTTTTTTTTTTCACTCACTGAATATCAGACACAACTACAGTAGCAAGAATAAACAACAAATTTGCAATTCCAACTCCAAAAAAAAATCACCAAACCCGTGACCTCCAAATAAACACAAATGTGCAGTTTTTTTTTTTTTTTAAATGTTGCCGCAAACTCTTTTATTTATTTATTTATTTATTTATTTTTTGAATATATGAATGCAAATATTTAAGACTAAAACAGCAAAGAAAAATCAACAAAAACCAAAATTATCAAGAACAATGATGAAAAACAACCAACAAACTAGGAAACAAAAATATGAAAAAAAAAAAAAGGAAATCCTAATTCAACTAGGAATGAATTTTTTTTTTTTTTTAATGATGCAGAACGTGTATGATGATAGAAGCAACCTTAGCCTAATGCTAAAATTGCAGATTAACACAAAAATAAATAAAGCAAAAAAAGATAGATCAAACCTGAACAAAATTTAGCTCTGATACCAAATGATACGAACCTAGGACGACCTGCTCCTAAACCCGTATTATATTAGCCCGGATCTTAATTAAGTTCAAGTTCTAACGGAATTGACCTCAACCCCTAACCAACCTGTGGTTAGAAACTTTGGTATAATGCAGACGCCACAATAGGGGATGGAAAACCTATTGATAAGTCAAGTTAAAACAACCAATTCTCTAATGGTGTTTTAGGTGTTCACAAAGAACAAAGAGATAATTAATCTCACAAGTATTTTCTTTATCAAATCAAAGTTGTATTCTTATTGATAAATAAGCCTTTAAATAGGCTACAAAGCCACAAAATAAAACCCTAGAACATAAAGAAAACCGGCCACCACACATAAAGAAACCTAGTTGGCCGAAACTATACTTCCTTTCCTAATCTAAGTTTGATTAATTAATTCCTTAATATTAAATTAGGAATTAATTAATTTACAATGGAAAGAATAAAATAAAAACCTTCCTAAAGTTATTTTTCCAGAAAATAAATAAATAAAAGCCAAAAAGTAATGGTAGTTTTCTAAAACAAAAAGTAAAAACAAATTAGGAAACTAAAAATGCTAGCCTTTTGATCAAGTTGACCTTGACCAATCTTTGACCTCTTTGAGCTTCAAATCAGATTCTAGATGCTTTTTAGGATGCCAAATAAGCGGAATATGAAGTCCCACACGTTGCCCATGCTTGGAAAAATAAGAAAAGGCTAATACAGTAAAATACAGTAAAGCTAGCAACCAATATAGTAAATTCGGCCAAATTGTTGATGCTGTCCATACAAGCCCTTTTTGATTGCATTTGAGGCTGTGTTAACTTGATTCCATGACCTCTTAGGCATATGTATTGAACCCATAAAGCATTGGAACCATTTCATGCTTCCCGGACTCCAAAATGTACCAAAACAGCCACCCGGGCCTGTTTTGGCTTCTATTGCTTGTATGAGTAAAACAAGCCTTGGTTCTTTAGATATGGCCAACCCCTCTTGAATATGACTTATTCCTTGTACAAAGACAGCAAGATTGTCCTTGAACTTCTTGGTTAGGGCTTTAGTGATCGGTCCCACCTTCATCCGTAACGGATCGGCACCTCAGCGAGTTGTCGGTTGTATGGGTTCGGGTGGATTCGCATCACTTCCTCTAGGATCTCCAGCTTGAGCTCGAGGATATCAAGAACGCAGAGCCTACCTTTGTACACTAGGGGCCCATCCCGCCTTATAGAGGACTCCGGATCAAGTCCTTTAACCTTGCTGTTGATTGTCCTCAATTTAGGATCCTCCATTTGAGTCTCCAATATGCGATCAACCAATAATGGTTGTATTTGAAAACTAGCTAAGAGGACTCCAGAAGGATACATGTGCATCAATACTCTCATTTTCTTCAACTCCACCATGAGAGGAAGTTGGACTGACCGTATATGGGCAAAGGATCCTATAGCTTTTCTACTCAGGCATTAGCTACCACATTCACCTTGCTTGGGTGATAGTCAATCACTCAATCGTAGTCCTTTAATAGCTCCATCCACCTCCTCTGCCTTAGATTTAGCTCCTTTTGAATGAAAATGTACTTAAGACTTTTGTGGTCAGTGTAAATCTAGCACATGGCCCCATACAAATAATGCCTCTACTTATTTAAAGCAAAGACTACTGCTGCAAGCTTTAGGTCATGCATAGGGTAGTTTCACTCATGTTGCTTCAATTGTCTCAAGGCATATGCTACCACCTTTTGATTCTGCATTAATACGCAGTCCAAACCTTAATAGGATGCATTGCAATAGACGTCGAAACCTTCATTCCCATTAGGTAAAGTTAGGACACGTGCAGATGTTAACTACTTCTTTAGCTCTTGGAAGCTCTACTCACACCTATCTGTCCATTCAAACGCAACTCCCTTTCAAGTTAGGTTGTGGAGTGGCCCTGCTATCTTTGAAAACCCTTTTATGAAATGGCAATATTATCTAGATAGGCCAAGGAAACTCTGCACCTCCGTCACTATAATAGGGCAGTCCCAATTTGACACCACCTTCACTTTCTTGGGATCTACATAAATGCCATCCGCTGACACAATATGCCCAAGAAAACCTACTTGATTCAGCAGAAGCTCACACTTATCGAACTTAGTAAAAAGTGTTGGGGTGAGAAGGTTATGACCAAGAGCAAGCTAGCTTGAAGTGTTAGCAACAAGCAAGCTTTTGGTGATGCTCTTGGGAATGGTTGTGTGTGAGTTGTGTTTTTAGGTTTTGGTTATGGTGTTTTCTGGTTTTTAGGGTTCCTAAAGTGTTCTAAGGTGTTGAAGAAGAGATAAGAAGAAGAGGAACACGTTGGCTTTTGAAAATAAGGCTTGGATTTGTAGCCATTTCATTCATTTTACAATATAAGCTTGAAATTACAACTAGTTCACACATGCCAAGCATGTGAGCTTACAAAATGATTAAAGTATTTGAAATTTAAAAAGTAAAATGGTCAACACCTAACTTTTCATACACAAAAGAGTCAAAAACCAGCTGCAACATGTCTATTCCAAATATAGTAAAAAGTGGCACATGGTTTTGAACTAAGTTCCTATTGTTTAACTAGTTTGGGTAAACAACCAAACTAGCTTCACCTACTTAGTTCCCTTTTGTATCTGCTTATGAAACTTGGTTTGAAGCATCCTTGGTTATCAATAAATATTGTTCCAAGAGCTAGGAAAGTTCTGGAACCCGATCATGGGTCAAACAGCTCCAAAGCTGACCCATACTCTGCATACTGGGCCCATCAGATACAGCAATCAAGGTGTGCATGCTAGCCGGTGACATGCACCATCAAGTGGAAAAATTGCCACACTTCAACACTCCTCCTTGGAAATTTTGTATGAAACATTGAGAAGTCCTCTCAATATCTCAAATCTCTTCTTTCCCAATGGCTTGGTGAAGATATCCGCCAAGTTCTCCTCGGAAGTCACATACTCCAACTTCACTTCATCACTTGCTTCAAATTCCCTTAAGGAATGATACTTGACCGGTATATGCTTGGTCCTCCCATGTTGGACTGGATTTTGTGCAATTGCTATTGCTGAAGTATTGTCACACAATATTACCGTGGCTTCCTCTTGCTTCAAGCTCAAGTCCTCCAATAATTTCCTAAGCCAAACACCTTGATTAGCACAACTTGAGCAAGCAATATACTCGGCTTCCGCGGTGCTTTGTGCAACGGTTTGTTGCTTCTTGGAATTCCATGAGAAAGGACCATTTCCAAGAGTGTAAATGTAGCCCGATGTGCTCTTGCTATCATCCAAAGAACCAGCCCAATCACTATCACTATAACCAAGCAAAGCTTCATTCATGCCATCCTTGTACCATATACCAAAATCACTAGTACCTTTCAAATACCTTAGGATTCTTTTTGCACAACTAAGATGATTTTGTGATGGACTATGCATAAATCTTGACAAAACAGCCACACTAAACATGATATCCGGTCTAGTAGAGCATACATATAAAAGGCTACCAATTAAACTTCTATAGATG
The DNA here is from genome assembly GCF_031755915.1 of Ziziphus jujuba. NCBI lineage: Eukaryota > Viridiplantae > Streptophyta > Magnoliopsida > Rosales > Rhamnaceae > Ziziphus > Ziziphus jujuba. The sequence goes on from NC_083379.1 coordinate 24,022,686, forward strand.
GAAGGATTTACCTTTGGAGAATCATCATCCTTCACCAACTTGGTGCCTTCATTCATAGGTGTGGCAACGCTATTACAATCCTCCATGTCAAACTTCTTGAGCAACTCCTTCACATAGCTTTCTTAAGATATGAAGATGCCCTTGGATGATTGGACAACTTCAATTCCAAGAAAGTATTTCATCTCTCCAAGGCTAGACATCTCAAAGTTCAATTCTAGCTCACCTTTGAAGTTGCTCACTTCTTTCTCATTACCACCGGTCACTAGGAGGTCATCAACATAAAGAGACACCAACACCATGCAACCATGAGTCCTAATATACAATGTAGGCTCATTAGGACTCCTCCTAAAACCATGCTTTGTCAAAAAACCATCTATCTTGGCATACCATGCCCTAGGAGCTTGTTTAAGGCCATACAAGGCCTTGTGTAGCTTGTATACCTTCTCTTCACTTCCTTTCTTCACAAAACCTTCGGGTTGCACAACATAGACCTCCTCCTTCAATATTCCATTCAAGAAGGCTGACTTCACATCAAGGTGATATACTTTCCAAGACTTTTGTGCCGAAATTGCAAGAAGAAGTCTTATGGTTTCCATCCTTGCAACCGGTGCAAAAGTCTCTCCATAATCCACACCGGCTTGTTGTGCATATCCTTTGACAACAAGCCTTGCCTTGTGCTTATTTATGGACCCATCCGGATTGTACTTGGTCCTAAAGATCCACTTCACCCTAATAGCATTCTTTCCCTTCGGTTTTGTTACCAAGCTCCAAGTGTCATTCTTGTTTATCACATCGATTTCATCTTGCATGGCTTGTCTCCACTCTTTTCTTGCCATAGCCTCATGGACATTGATTGGATCACTCAATGCCACATTACACCTTTCATAAATCTCATTAAGAGGTCTTGTGCCTCTCACACCATCACCAATCTCCAAATCAGCCCCTATGGAGATTTCTAGCTCATTCTCATTATATTCATCATCATGGGCAGCATCTTCATCATTTCCTTGTTCCTCATCGTTATCATGAGCTTCAAGCCAATTGTCTTCATCCATACTAACCAACTCCTCCTTACCACAAACCCATTTAGCTTCCTCATCAACTTTCACATCTCTACTTATCACAAGTTTCTTGGTTTCCAAGTTATACACTCTATATCCCTTGGTCACATCACTATAGCCAACCAAGACACCAACTTGTGACCTTTCATCAAGCTTTCCTCTCTTCTCTTGTGGTACTAGGATGTAACAAATGCTTCCAAATACCCTTAGATGATCAAGAGAAGGCTTATATCCAAACCAAAGCTCAAATGGGGTTTTACTCCTCAAAGACTTGGAGTAAAGCCTATTTTGGATGTAGATGGATGTATTAACTCCTTCGGCCCAAAACTTCTTTGGCAAGCCACTTTCAAACAACAAACATCTAGCCATCTCCATGATGGTACGGTTTTTCCTTTCACATACACCATTTTGTTGTGGTGTGTATGGTGTAGTGAATTGATGAACTATACCATGATCTTTACAAAGTTGTTTGAAAGCCTCACTTGTGTATTCCCCACCATTGTCCGTCCTTAACACCTTTATAGTGCAACCGGATTGATTTTGCACTAACTTCATAAATTCTACAAACTTTTCCAAAGCTTGTGATTTTCTTTCAAGGAAATACACCCAACACATTCTTGAGTAATCATCAATGAAAGTTATGAAATACTTGCTGCCATTTAAGGATGGAACACTCATAGGACCACAAATATCCGAATGTATAAGTCCTAACTTCTCCTTTGATCTCCAAGAACAAGATTGAAATGCTAGCCTAGTATGCTTTCCTTTTTGACACACTTCACACACATGTTCTTGCTTCTCCACCAATGGCATGTCTCTAACAAGTTCATGTGTGCCTACCAATGACTTAAAGCTAGCATGGCCTAGTCTTTTATGCCAAAGTTGAGAGGTGTTCTCAACTTTGGTGTTCAATGCAACCGATGCACCATTTTCATCCATATTCAACCTAAAATTCTTGTTCTTCATTCCAACACACATTAATTCATTTCCATGTGGATCAACTATAGTGCATGTCATGTTTGAGAAGTGTAATGCATATTTGTTCTCAAGCATTTGACCTACACTAAGTAAGTTCTCACATAAAGAAGGTACATAAAGAACATCATGGATAATTTTGATACCTTTGGTGGTGTGTATCACCACATCTCCTTTGCCTTTCACTTCCATCAAGGCTCCATTTCCAATTTTAACTTTGTTGTGGCTGCTCCTATCCAAGTTTGTGAACCACTCATGCTTGTGAGACATATGGTGTGTTGCTCCACTATCAATGATCCATCCTTCATCATTCTTGATGCTACTAAAACAAGTAGCAACAAACAACTCTTCGGATTCATTATCACTTGCATTATCTTTAGCAACATTTGCTTGTTGCTTATCTTTCTTGTTAGCCTTGCATACTCTCTCCACATGACCCTTTTGTTGGCATTTATGGCAAAATGCATCCGGCCTCCACCAACACCTTCTTGGATGATGACCTTTCTTCTTGCAATGGTGACAAGGTTCATAGGACTTCTTCTCGGGTTTGCTAGTTTCACCTTTCTCCTTTATGACCCTAAGCTTGTTCTTCTTTTGATTATGTGTCTTTTGATGTTGATTAGACACAAATGCAGCCTCCATTGATTCTTCATGTCTAATCCTCCTCCTTTGCTTCGTAGCTTGCAAGGCATTCACCAACTCGGTCAAGGAAATTTCATTTAGGTTCCTTGACTCCTCCAATGAAGATATCTTAGCTTCAAACCTCTCGGGCAAGGAGACCAACACCTTCTCCACAATCCTTTGGTCACTTAATCTTTCACCGAGCACCCTAATTTGATTCACCACATTAAGAAGCCTTGTGGTGAACTCCTTAACCGTTTCTTTGTCTTTCATCTTGATAGTCTCAAACTCCCTCCTTAGGTTAAGGATTTGCATTTGCCTTGTCCTTGCACTCCCTTGGAACTCATCTTGAAGTTTGTCCCAAGCTTCTTTGGCACTCTCACATGCCATTATCCTTGTGAAAATGGTATCACTAATACAAGAATGAATGGCGGTGAGAGCCTTGAAACCTTTAGCCAATTCCTCCTCATGGTGCTTGATTTGGTTGACCATTGCCCCTTGTCTCAAAGGCTCGGGTTCTTGGGGATTTATGGTGACCTCCCAAAGACCATAAGCCTTCAAGTAGGCTTGCATCTTGATACTCCAAATGTTGTAGTTCTCCCCATTGAAGATAGGAGGAGAAGGAGTTGAAAAACTTGAAGAAGCCATGTGAATGTTGCTTTCTAGTATGAAGGAATATGAAAATATATTTGTGCTTTCAAGTATCTCTTCACTCTCAAGGAACGAACCAGCCCAAAAAACCTCACAAATCTCACAAAAATGTGCCTTGCTCTGATACCACTTTGTTGGGGTGAGAAGGTTATGACCAAGAGCAAGCTAGCTTGAAGTGTTAGCAACAAGCAAGCTTTTGGTGATGCTCTTGGGAATGGTTGTGTGTGAGTTGTGTTTTTAGGTTTTAGTTATGGTGTTTTCTGGTTTTTAGGGTTCCTAAAGTGTTCTAAGGTGTTGAAGAAGAGATAAGAAGAAGAGGAACACGTTGGCTTTTGAAAATAAGGCTTGGATTTGTAGCCATTTCATTCATTTTACAATATAAGCTTGAAATTACAACTAGTTCACACATGCCAAGCATGTGAGCTTACAAAATGATTAAAGTATTTGAAATTTAAAAAGTAAAATGGTCAACACCTAACTTTTCATACACAAAAGAGTCAAAAACCAGCTGCAACATGTCTATTCCAAATATAGTAAAAAGTGGCACATGGTTTTGAACTAAGTTCCTATTGTTTAACTAGTTTGGGTAAACAACCAAACTAGCTTCACCTACTTAGTTCCCCTTTGTATCTGCTTATGAAACTTGGTTTGAAGCATCCTTGGTCATCAATAAATATTGTTCCAAGAGCTAGGAAAGTTCTGGAACCGGATCATGGGCCAAACAGCTCCAAAGCTGACCCATACTCTGCATACTGGGCCCATCAGATACAGCAATCAAGGTGTGCATGCTAGCCGGTGACATGCACCATCAAGTGGCAAAATTGCCACACTTCAACACTCCTCCTTGGCAATTTTGTATGAAACATTGAGAAGTCCTCTCAATATCTCAAATCTCTTCTTTCCCAATGGCTTGGTGAAGATATCCGCCAAGTTCTCCTCGGAAGTCACATACTCCAACTTCACTTCATCACTTGCTTCAAATTCCCTTAAGGAATGATACTTGACCGGTATATGCTTGGTCCTCCCATGTTGGACTGGATTTTGTGCAATTGCTATTGCTGAAGTATTGTCACACAATATTACCGTGGCTTCCTCTTGCTTCAAGCTCAAGTCCTTCAATAATTTCCTAAGCCAAACACCTTGATTAGCACAACTTGAGCAAGCAATATACTCGGCTTCCGCGGTGCTTTGTGCAACGGTTTGTTGCTTCTTGGAATTCCATGAGAAAGGACCATTTCCAAGAGTGTAAATGTAGCCCGATGTGCTCTTGCTATCATCCAAAGAACCAGCCCAATCACTATCACTATAACCAAGCAAAGCTTCATTCATGCCATCCTTGTACCATATACCAAAATCACTAGTACCTTTCAAATACCTTAGGATTCTTTTTGCACAACTAAGATGATTTTGTGATGGACTATGCATAAATCTTGACAAAACAGCCACACTAAACATGATATCCGGTCTAGTAGAGCATACATATAAAAGGCTACCAATTAAACTTCTATAGATGGAAGGATTTACCTTTGGAGAATCATCATCCTTCACCAACTTGGTGCCTTCATTCATAGGTGTGGCAACGCTATTACAATCCTCCATGTCAAACTTCTTGAGCAACTCCTTCACATAGCTTTCTTGAGATATGAAGATGCCCTTGGATGATTGGACAACTTCAATTCCAAGAAAGTATTTCATCTCTCCAAGGCTAGACATCTCAAAGTTCAATTCTAGCTCACCTTTGAAGTTGCTCACTTCTTTCTCATTACCACCGGTCACTAGGAGGTCATCAACATAAAGAGACACCAACACCATGCAACCATGAGTCCTAATATACAATGTAGGCTCATTAGGACTCCTCCTAAAACCATGCTTTGTCAAAAAACCATCTATCTTGGCATACCATGCCCTAGGAGCTTGTTTACGGCCATACAAGGCCTTGTGTAGCTTGTATACCTTCTCTTCACTTCCTTTCTTCACAAAACCTTCGGGTTGCACAACATAGACCTCCTCCTTCAATATTCCATTCAAGAAGGCTGACTTCACATCAAGGTGATATACTTTCCAAGACTTTTGTGCCGAAATTGCAAGAAGAAGTCTTATGGTTTCCATCCTTGCAACCGGTGCAAAAGTCTCTCCATAATCCACACCGGCTTGTTGTGCATATCCTTTGACAACAAGCCTTGCCTTGTGCTTATTTATGGACCCATCCGGATTGTACTTGGTCCTAAAGATCCACTTCACCCTAATAGCATTCTTTCCCTTCGGTTTTGTTACCAAGCTCCAAGTGTCATTCTTGTTTATCACATCGATTTCATCTTGCATGGCTTGTCTCCACTCTTTTCTTGCCATAGCCTCATGGACATTGATTGGATCACTCAATGCCACATTACACCTTTCATAAATCTCATTAAGAGGTCTTGTGCCTCTCACACCATCACCAATCTCCAAATCAGCCCCTATGGAGATTTCTAGCTCATTCTCATTATATTCATCATCATGGGCAGCATCTTCATCATTTCCTTGTTCCTCATCGTTATCATGAGCTTCAAGCCAATTGTCTTCATCCATACTAACCAACTCCTCCTTACCACAAACCCATTTAGCTTCCTCATCAACTTTCACATCTCTACTTATCACAAGTTTCTTGGTTTCCAAGTTATACACTCTATATCCCTTGGTCACATCACTATAGCCAACCAAGACACCAACTTGTGACCTTTCATCAAGCTTTCCTCTCTTCTCTTGTGGTACTAGGATGTAACAAATGCTTCCAAATACCCTTAGATGATCAAGAGAAGGCTTATATCCAAACCAAAGCTCAAATGGGGTTTTACTCCTCAAAGACTTGGAGTAAAGCCTATTTTGGATGTAGATGGATGTATTAACTCCTTCGGCCCAAAACTTCTTTGGCAAGCCACTTTCAAACAACAAACATCTAGCCATCTCCATGATGGTACGGTTTTTCCTTTCACATACACCATTTTGTTGTGGTGTGTATGGTGTAGTGAATTGATGAACTATACCATGATCTTTACAAAGTTGTTTGAAAGCCTCACTTGTGTATTCCCCACCATTGTCCGTCCTTAACACCTTTATAGTGCAACCGGATTGATTTTGCACTAACTTCATAAATTCTACAAACTTTTCCAAAGCTTGTGATTTTCTTTCAAGGAAATACACCCAACACATTCTTGAGTAATCATCAATGAAAGTTATGAAATACTTGCTGCCATTTAAGGATGGAACACTCATAGGACCACAAATATCCGAATGTATAAGTCCTAACTTCTCCTTTGATCTCCAAGAACAAGATTGAAATGCTAGCCTAGTATGCTTTCCTTTTTGACACACTTCACACACATGTTCTTGCTTCTCCACCAATGGCATGTCTCTAACAAGTTCATGTGTGCCTACCAATGACTTAAAGCTAGCATGGCCTAGTCTTTTATGCCAAAGTTGAGAGGTGTTCTCAACTTTGGTGTTCAATGCAACCGATGCACCATTTTCATCCATATTCAACCTAAAATTCTTGTTCTTCATTCCAACACACATTAATTCATTTCCATGTGGATCAACTATAGTGCATGTCATGTTTGAGAAGTGTAATGCATATTTGTTCTCAAGCATTTGACCTACACTAAGTAAGTTCTCACATAAAGAAGGTACATAAAGAACATCATGGATAATTTTGATACCTTTGGTGGTGTGTATCACCACATCTCCTTTGCCTTTCACTTCCATCAAGGCTCCATTTCCAATTTTAACTTTGTTGTGGCTGCTCCTATCCAAGTTTGTGAACCACTCATGCTTGTGAGACATATGGTGTGTTGCTCCACTATCAATGATCCATCCTTCATCATTCTTGATGCTACTAAAACAAGTAGCAACAAACAACTCTTCGGATTCATTATCACTTGCATTATCTTTAGCAACATTTGCTTGTTGCTTATCTTTCTTGTTAGCCTTGCATACTCTCTCCACATGACCCTTTTGTTGGCATTTATGGCAAAATGCATCCGGCCTCCACCAACACCTTCTTGGATGATGACCTTTCTTCTTGCAATGGTGACAAGGTTCATAGGACTTCTTCTCGGGTTTGCTAGTTTCACCTTTCTCCTTTATGACCCTAAGCTTGTTCTTCTTTTGATTATGTGTCTTTTGATGTTGATTAGACACAAATGCAGCCTCCATTGATTCTTCATGTCTAATCCTCCTCCTTTGCTTCGTAGCTTGCAAGGCATTCACCAACTCGGTCAAGGAAATTTCATTTAGGTTCCTTGACTCCTCCAATGAAGATATCTTAGCTTCAAACCTCTCGGGCAAGGAGACCAACACCTTCTCCACAATCCTTTGGTCACTTAATCTTTCACCGAGCACCCTAATTTGATTCACCACATTAAGAAGCCTTGTGGTGAACTCCTTAACCGTTTCTTTGTCTTTCATCTTGATAGTCTCAAACTCCCTCCTTAGGTTAAGGATTTGCATTTGCCTTGTCCTTGCACTCCCTTGGAACTCATCTTGAAGTTTGTCCCAAGCTTCTTTGGCACTCTCACATGCCATTATCCTTGTGAAAATGGTATCACTAATACAAGAATGAATGGCGGTGAGAGCCTTGAAACCTTTAGCCAATTCCTCCTCATGGTGCTTGATTTGGTTGACCATTGCCCCTTGTCTCAAAGGCTCGGGTTCTTGGGGATTTATGGTGACCTCCCAAAGACCATAAGCCTTCAAGTAGGCTTGCATCTTGATACTCCAAATGTTGTAGTTCTCCCCATTGAAGATAGGAGGAGAAGGAGTTGAAAAACTTGAAGAAGCCATGTGAATGTTGCTTTCTAGTATGAAGGAATATGAAAATATATTTGTGCTTTCAAGTATCTCTTCACTCTCAAGGAACGAACCAGCCCAAAAAACCTCACAAATCTCACAAAAATGTGCCTTGCTCTGATACCACTTTGTTGGGGTGAGAAGGTTATGACCAAGAGCAAGCTAGCTTGAAGTGTTAGCAACAAGCAAGCTTTTGGTGATGCTCTTGGGAATGGTTGTGTGTGAGTTGTGTTTTTAGGTTTTAGTTATGGTGTTTTCTGGTTTTTAGGGTTCCTAAAGTGTTCTAAGGTGTTGAAGAAGAGATAAGAAGAAGAGGAACACGTTGGCTTTTGAAAATAAGGCTTGGATTTGTAGCCATTTCATTCATTTTACAATATAAGCTTGAAATTACAACTAGTTCACACATGCCAAGCATGTGAGCTTACAAAATGATTAAAGTATTTGAAATTTAAAAAGTAAAATGGTCAACACCTAACTTTTCATACACAAAAGAGTCAAAAACCAGCTGCAACATGTCTATTCCAAATATAGTAAAAAGTGGCACATGGTTTTGAACTAAGTTCCTATTGTTTAACTAGTTTGGGTAAACAACCAAACTAGCTTCACCTACTTAGTTCCCCTTTGTATCTGCTTATGAAACTTGGTTTGAAGCATCCTTGGTCATCAATAAATATTGTTCCAAGAGCTAGGAAAGTTCTGGAACCGGATCATGGGCCAAACAGCTCCAAAGCTGACCCATACTCTGCATACTGGGCCCATCAGATACAGCAATCAAGGTGTGCATGCTAGCCGGTGACATGCACCATCAAGTGGCAAAATTGCCACACTTCAACACTCCTCCTTGGCAATTTTGTATGAAACATTGAGAAGTCCTCTCAATATCTCAAATCTCTTCTTTCCCAATGGCTTGGTGAAGATATCCGCCAAGTTCTCCTCGGAAGTCACATACTCCAACTTCACTTCATCACTTGCTTCAAATTCCCTTAAGGAATGATACTTGACCGGTATATGCTTGGTCCTCCCATGTTGGACTGGATTTTGTGCAATTGCTATTGCTGAAGTATTGTCACACAATATTACCGTGGCTTCCTCTTGCTTCAAGCTCAAGTCCTTCAATAATTTCCTAAGCCAAACACCTTGATTAGCACAACTTGAGCAAGCAATATACTCGGCTTCCGCGGTGCTTTGTGCAACGGTTTGTTGCTTCTTGGAATTCCATGAGAAAGGACCATTTCCAAGAGTGTAAATGTAGCCCGATGTGCTCTTGCTATCATCCAAAGAACCAGCCCAATCACTATCACTATAACCAAGCAAAGCTTCATTCATGCCATCCTTGTACCATATACCAAAATCACTAGTACCTTTCAAATACCTTAGGATTCTTTTTGCACAACTAAGATGATTTTGTGATGGACTATGCATAAATCTTGACAAAACAGCCACACTAAACATGATATCCGGTCTAGTAGAGCATACATATAAAAGGCTACCAATTAAACTTCTATAGATGGAAGGATTTACCTTTGGAGAATCATCATCCTTCACCAACTTGGTGCCTTCATTCATAGATGTGGCAACGCTATTACAATCCTCCATGTCAAACTTCTTGAGCAACTCCTTCACATAGCTTTCTTGAGATATGAAGATGCCCTTGGATGATTGGACAACTTCAATTCCAAGAAAGTATTTCATCTCTCCAAGGCTAGACATCTCAAAGTTCAATTCTAGCTCACCTTTGAAGTTGCTCACTTCTTTCTCATTACCACCGGTCACTAGGAGGTCATCAACATAAAGAGACACCAACACCATGCAACCATGAGTCCTAATATACAATGTAGGCTCATTAGGACTCCTCCTAAAACCATGCTTTGTCAAAAAACCATCTATCTTGGCATACCATGCCCTAGGAGCTTGTTTACGGCCATACAAGGCCTTGTGTAGCTTGTATACCTTCTCTTCACTTCCTTTCTTCACAAAACCTTCGGGTTGCACAACATAGACCTCCTCCTTCAATATTCCATTCAAGAAGGCTGACTTCACATCAAGGTGATATACTTTCCAAGACTTTTGTGCCGAAATTGCAAGAAGAAGTCTTATGGTTTCCATCCTTGCAACCGGTGCAAAAGTCTCTCCATAATCCACACCGGCTTGTTGTGCATATCCTTTGACAACAAGCCTTGCCTTGTGCTTATTTATGGACCCATCCGGATTGTACTTGGTCCTAAAGATCCACTTCACCCTAATAGCATTCTTTCCCTTCGGTTTTGTTACCAAGCTCCAAGTGTCATTCTTGTTTATCACATCGATTTCGTCTTGCATGGCTTGTCTCCACTCTTTTCTTGCCATAGCCTCATGGACATTGATTGGATCACTCAATGCCACATTACACCTTTCATAAATCTCATTAAGAGGTCTTGTGCCTCTCACACCATCACCAATCTCCAAATCAGCCCCTATGGAGATTTCTAGCTCATTCTCATTATATTCATCATCATGGGCAGCATCTTCATCATTTCCTTGTTCCTCATCGTTATCATGAGCTTCAAGCCAATTGTCTTCATCCATACTAACCAACTCCTCCTTACCACAAACCCATTTAGCTTCCTCATCAACTTTCACATCTCTACTTATCACAAGTTTCTTGGTTTCCAAGTTATACACTCTATATCCCTTGGTCACATCACTATAGCCAACCAAGACACCAACTTGTGACCTTTCATCAAGCTTTCCTCTCTTCTCTTGTGGTACTAGGATGTAACAAATGCTTCCAAATACCCTTAGATGATCAAGAGAAGGCTTATATCCAAACCAAAGCTCAAATGGGGTTTTACTCCTCAAAGACTTGGAGTAAAGCCTATTTTGGATGTAGATGGATGTATTAACTCCTTCGGCCCAAAACTTCTTTGGCAAGCCACTTTCAAACAACAAACATCTAGCCATCTCCATGATGGTACGGTTTTTCCTTTCACATACACCATTTTGTTGTGGTGTGTATGGTGTAGTGAATTGATGAACTATACCATGATCTTTACAAAGTTGTTTGAAAGCCTCACTTGTGTATTCCCCACCATTGTCCGTCCTTAACACCTTTATAGTGCAACCGGATTGATTTTGCACTAACTTCATAAATTCTACAAACTTTTCCAAAGCTTGTGATTTTCTTTCAAGGAAATACACCCAACACATTCTTGAGTAATCATCAATGAAAGTTATGAAATACTTGCTGCCATTTAAGGATGGAACACTCATAGGACCACAAATATCCGAATGTATAAGTCCTAACTTCTCCTTTGATCTCCAAGAACAAGATTGAAATGCTAGCCTAGTATGCTTTCCTTTTTGACACACTTCACACACATGTTCTTGCTTCTCCACCAATGGCATGTCTCTAACAAGTTCATGTGTGCCTACCAATGACTTAAAGCTAGCATGGCCTAGTCTTTTATGCCAAAGTTGAGAGGTGTTCTCAACTTTGGTGTTCAATGCAACCGATGCACCATTTTCATCCATATTCAACCTAAAATTCTTGTTCTTCATTCCAACACACATTAATTCATTTCCATGTGGATCAACTATAGTGCATGTCATGTTTGAGAAGTGTAATGCATATTTGTTCTCAAGCATTTGACCTACACTAAGTAAGTTCTCACATAAAGAAGGTACATAAAGAACATCATGGATAATTTTGATACCTTTGGTGGTGTGTATCACCACATCTCCTTTGCCTTTCACTTCCATCAAGGCTCCATTTCCAATTTTAACTTTGTTGTGGCTGCTCCTATCCAAGTTTGTGAACCACTCATGCTTGTGAGACATATGGTGTGTTGCTCCACTATCAATGATCCATCCTTCATCATTCTTGATGCTACTAAAACAAGTAGCAACAAACAACTCTTCGGATTCATTATCACTTGCATTATCTTTAGCAACATTTGCTTGTTGCTTATCTTTCTTGTTAGCCTTGCATACTCTCTCCACATGACCCTTTTGTTGGCATTTATGGCAAAATGCATCCGGCCTCCACCAACACCTTCTTGGATGATGACCTTTCTTCTTGCAATGGTGACAAGGTTCATAGGACTTCTTCTCGGGTTTGCTAGTTTCACCTTTCTCCTTTATGACCCTAAGCTTGTTCTTCTTTTGATTATGTGTCTTTTGATGTTGATTAGACACAAATGCAGCCTCCATTGATTCTTCATGTCTAATCCTCCTCCTTTGCTTCGTAGCTTGCAAGGCATTCACCAACTCGGTCAAGGAAATTTCATTTAGGTTCCTTGACTCCTCCAATGAAGATATCTTAGCTTCAAACCTCTCGGGCAAGGAGACCAACACCTTCTCCACAATCCTTTGGTCACTTAATCTTTCACCGAGCACCCTAATTTGATTCACCACATTAAGAAGCCTTGTGGTGAACTCCTTAACCGTTTCTTTGTCTTTCATCTTGATAGTCTCAAACTCCCTCCTTAGGTTAAGGATTTGCATTTGCCTTGTCCTTGCACTCCCTTGGAACTCATCTTGAAGTTTGTCCCAAGCTTCTTTGGCACTCTCACATGCCATTATCCTTGTGAAAATGGTATCACTAATACAAGAATGAATGGCGGTGAGAGCCTTGAAACCTTTAGCCAATTCCTCCTCATGGTGCTTGATTTGGTTGACCATTGCCCCTTGTCTCAAAGGCTCGGGTTCTTGGGGATTTATGGTGACCTCCCAAAGACCATAAGCCTTCAAGTAGGCTTGCATCTTGATACTCCAAATGTTGTAGTTCTCCCCATTGAAGATAGGAGGAGAAGGAGTTGAAAAACTTGAAGAAGCCATGTGAATGTTGCTTTCTAGTATGAAGGAATATGAAAATATATTTGTGCTTTCAAGTATCTCTTCACTCTCAAGGAACGAACCAGCCCAAAAAACCTCACAAATCTCACAAAAATGTGCCTTGCTCTGATACCACTTTGTTGGGGTGAGAAGGTTATGACCAAGAGCAAGCTAGCTTGAAGTGTTAGCAACAAGCAAGCTTTTGGTGATGCTCTTGGGAATGGTTGTGTGTGAGTTGTGTTTTTAGGTTTTAGTTATGGTGTTTTCTGGTTTTTAGGGTTCCTAAAGTGTTCTAAGGTGTTGAAGAAGAGATAAGAAGAAGAGGAACACGTTGGCTTTTGAAAATAAGGCTTGGATTTGTAGCCATTTCATTCATTTTACAATATAAGCTTGAAATTACAACTAGTTCACACATGCCAAGCATGTGAGCTTACAAAATGATTAAAGTATTTGAAATTTAAAAAGTAAAATGGTCAACACCTAACTTTTCATACACAAAAGAGTCAAAAACCAGCTGCAACATGTCTATTCCAAATATAGTAAAAAGTGGCACATGGTTTTGAACTAAGTTCCTATTGTTTAACTAGTTTGGGTAAACAACCAAACTAGCTTCACCTACTTAGTTCCCCTTTGTATCTGCTTATGAAACTTGGTTTGAAGCATCCTTGGTCATCAATAAATATTGTTCCAAGAGCTAGGAAAGTTCTGGAACCGGATCATGGGCCAAACAGCTCCAAAGCTGACCCATACTCTGCATACTGGGCCCATCAGATACAGCAATCAAGGTGTGCATGCTAGCCGGTGACATGCACCATCAAGTGGCAAAATTGCCACACTTCAACACTCCTCCTTGGCAATTTTGTATGAAACATTGAGAAGTCCTCTCAATATCTCAAATCTCTTCTTTCCCAATGGCTTGGTGAAGATATCCGCCAAGTTCTCCTCGGAAGTCACATACTCCAACTTCACTTCATCACTTGCTTCAAATTCCCTTAAGGAATGATACTTGACCGGTATATGCTTGGTCCTCCCATGTTGGACTGGATTTTGTGCAATTGCTATTGCTGAAGTATTGTCACACAATATTACCGTGGCTTCCTCTTGCTTCAAGCTCAAGTCCTTCAATAATTTCCTAAGCCAAACACCTTGATTAGCACAACTTGAGCAAGCAATATACTCGGCTTCCGCGGTGCTTTGTGCAACGGTTTGTTGCTTCTTGGAATTCCATGAGAAAGGACCATTTCCAAGAGTGTAAATGTAGCCCGATGTGCTCTTGCTATCATCCAAAGAACCAGCCCAATCACTATCACTATAACCAAGCAAAGCTTCATTCATGCCATCCTTGTACCATATACCAAAATCACTAGTACCTTTCAAATACCTTAGGATTCTTTTTGCACAACTAAGATGATTTTGTGATGGACTATGCATAAATCTTGACAAAACAGCCACACTAAACATGATATCCGGTCTAGTAGAGCATACATATAAAAGGCTACCAATTAAACTTCTATAGATGGAAGGATTTACCTTTGGAGAATCATCATCCTTCACCAACTTGGTGCCTTCATTCATAGATGTGGCAACGCTATTACAATCCTCCATGTCAAACTTCTTGAGCAACTCCTTCACATAGCTTTCTTGAGATATGAAGATGCCCTTGGATGATTGGACAACTTCAATTCCAAGAAAGTATTTCATCTCTCCAAGGCTAGACATCTCAAAGTTCAATTCTAGCTCACCTTTGAAGTTGCTCACTTCTTTCTCATTACCACCGGTCACTAGGAGGTCATCAACATAAAGAGACACCAACACCATGCAACCATGAGTCCTAATATACAATGTAGGCTCATTAGGACTCCTCCTAAAACCATGCTTTGTCAAAAAACCATCTATCTTGGCATACCATGCCCTAGGAGCTTGTTTACGGCCATACAAGGCCTTGTGTAGCTTGTATACCTTCTCTTCACTTCCTTTCTTCACAAAACCTTCGGGTTGCACAACATAGACCTCCTCCTTCAATATTCCATTCAAGAAGGCTGACTTCACATCAAGGTGATATACTTTCCAAGACTTTTGTGCCGAAATTGCAAGAAGAAGTCTTATGGTTTCCATCCTTGCAACCGGTGCAAAAGTCTCTCCATAATCCACACCGGCTTGTTGTGCATATCCTTTGACAACAAGCCTTGCCTTGTGCTTATTTATGGACCCATCCGGATTGTACTTGGTCCTAAAGATCCACTTCACCCTAATAGCATTCTTTCCCTTCGGTTTTGTTACCAAGCTCCAAGTGTCATTCTTGTTTATCACATCGATTTCGTCTTGCATGGCTTGTCTCCACTCTTTTCTTGCCATAGCCTCATGGACATTGATTGGATCACTCAATGCCACATTACACCTTTCATAAATCTCATTAAGAGGTCTTGTGCCTCTCACACCATCACCAATCTCCAAATCAGCCCCTATGGAGATTTCTAGCTCATTCTCATTATATTCATCATCATGGGCAGCATCTTCATCATTTCCTTGTTCCTCATCGTTATCATGAGCTTCAAGCCAATTGTCTTCATCCATACTAACCAACTCCTCCTTACCACAAACCCATTTAGCTTCCTCATCAACTTTCACATCTCTACTTATCACAAGTTTCTTGGTTTCCAAGTTATACACTCTATATCCCTTGGTCACATCACTATAGCCAACCAAGACACCAACTTGTGACCTTTCATCAAGCTTTCCTCTCTTCTCTTGTGGTACTAGGATGTAACAAATGCTTCCAAATACCCTTAGATGATCAAGAGAAGGCTTATATCCAAACCAAAGCTCAAATGGGGTTTTACTCCTCAAAGACTTGGAGTAAAGCCTATTTTGGATGTAGATGGATGTATTAACTCCTTCGGCCCAAAACTTCTTTGGCAAGCCACTTTCAAACAACAAACATCTAGCCATCTCCATGATGGTACGGTTTTTCCTTTCACATACACCATTTTGTTGTGGTGTGTATGGTGTAGTGAATTGATGAACTATACCATGATCTTTACAAAGTTGTTTGAAAGCCTCACTTGTGTATTCCCCACCATTGTCCGTCCTTAACACCTTTATAGTGCAACCGGATTGATTTTGCACTAACTTCATAAATTCTACAAACTTTTCCAAAGCTTGTGATTTTCTTTCAAGGAAATACACCCAACACATTCTTGAGTAATCATCAATGAAAGTTATGAAATACTTGCTGCCATTTAAGGATGGAACACTCATAGGACCACAAATATCCGAATGTATAAGTCCTAACTTCTCCTTTGATCTCCAAGAACAAGATTGAAATGCTAGCCTAGTATGCTTTCCTTTTTGACACACTTCACACACATGTTCTTGCTTCTCCACCAATGGCATGTCTCTAACAAGTTCATGTGTGCCTACCAATGACTTAAAGCTAGCATGGCCTAGTCTTTTATGCCAAAGTTGAGAGGTGTTCTCAACTTTGGTGTTCAATGCAACCGATGCACCATTTTCATCCATATTCAACCTAAAATTCTTGTTCTTCATTCCAACACACATTAATTCATTTCCATGTGGATCAACTATAGTGCATGTCATGTTTGAGAAGTGTAATGCATATTTGTTCTCAAGCATTTGACCTACACTAAGTAAGTTCTCACATAAAGAAGGTACATAAAGAACATCATGGATAATTTTGATACCTTTGGTGGTGTGTATCACCACATCTCCTTTGCCTTTCACTTCCATCAAGGCTCCATTTCCAATTTTAACTTTGTTGTGGCTGCTCCTATCCAAGTTTGTGAACCACTCATGCTTGTGAGACATATGGTGTGTTGCTCCACTATCAATGATCCATCCTTCATCATTCTTGATGCTACTAAAACAAGTAGCAACAAACAACTCTTCGGATTCATTATCACTTGCATTATCTTTAGCAACATTTGCTTGTTGCTTATCTTTCTTGTTAGCCTTGCATACTCTCTCCACATGACCCTTTTGTTGGCATTTATGGCAAAATGCATCCGGCCTCCACCAACACCTTCTTGGATGATGACCTTTCTTCTTGCAATGGTGACAAGGTTCATAGGACTTCTTCTCGGGTTTGCTAGTTTCACCTTTCTCCTTTATGACCCTAAGCTTGTTCTTCTTTTGATTATGTGTCTTTTGATGTTGATTAGACACAAATGCAGCCTCCATTGATTCTTCATGTCTAATCCTCCTCCTTTGCTTCGTAGCTTGCAAGGCATTCACCAACTCGGTCAAGGAAATTTCATTTAGGTTCCTTGACTCCTCCAATGAAGATATCTTAGCTTCAAACCTCTCGGGCAAGGAGACCAACACCTTCTCCACAATCCTTTGGTCACTTAATCTTTCACCGAGCACCCTAATTTGATTCACCACATTAAGAAGCCTTGTGGTGAACTCCTTAACCGTTTCTTTGTCTTTCATCTTGATAGTCTCAAACTCCCTCCTTAGGTTAAGGATTTGCATTTGCCTTGTCCTTGCACTCCCTTGGAACTCATCTTGAAGTTTGTCCCAAGCTTCTTTGGCACTCTCACATGCCATTATCCTTGTGAAAATGGTATCACTAATACAAGAATGAATGGCGGTGAGAGCCTTGAAACCTTTAGCCAATTCCTCCTCATGGTGCTTGATTTGGTTGACCATTGCCCCTTGTCTCAAAGGCTCGGGTTCTTGGGGATTTATGGTGACCTCCCAAAGACCATAAGCCTTCAAGTAGGCTTGCATCTTGATACTCCAAATGTTGTAGTTCTCCCCATTGAAGATAGGAGGAGAAGGAGTTGAAAAACTTGAAGAAGCCATGTGAATGTTGCTTTCTAGTATGAAGGAATATGAAAATATATTTGTGCTTTCAAGTATCTCTTCACTCTCAAGGAACGAACCAGCCCAAAAAACCTCACAAATCTCACAAAAATGTGCCTTGCTCTGATACCACTTTGTTGGGGTGAGAAGGTTATGACCAAGAGCAAGCTAGCTTGAAGTGTTAGCAACAAGCAAGCTTTTGGTGATGCTCTTGGGAATGGTTGTGTGTGAGTTGTGTTTTTAGGTTTTAGTTATGGTGTTTTCTGGTTTTTAGGGTTCCTAAAGTGTTCTAAGGTGTTGAAGAAGAGATAAGAAGAAGAGGAACACGTTGGCTTTTGAAAATAAGGCTTGGATTTGTAGCCATTTCATTCATTTTACAATATAAGCTTGAAATTACAACTAGTTCACACATGCCAAGCATGTGAGCTTACAAAATGATTAAAGTATTTGAAATTTAAAAAGTAAAATGGTCAACACCTAACTTTTCATACACAAAAGAGTCAAAAACCAGCTGCAACATGTCTATTCCAAATATAGTAAAAAGTGGCACATGGTTTTGAACTAAGTTCCTATTGTTTAACTAGTTTGGGTAAACAACCAAACTAGCTTCACCTACTTAGTTCCCCTTTGTATCTGCTTATGAAACTTGGTTTGAAGCATCCTTGGTCATCAATAAATATTGTTCCAAGAGCTAGGAAAGTTCTGGAACCGGATCATGGGCCAAACAGCTCCAAAGCTGACCCATACTCTGCATACTGGGCCCATCAGATACAGCAATCAAGGTGTGCATGCTAGCCGGTGACATGCACCATCAAGTGGCAAAATTGCCACACTTCAACACTCCTCCTTGGCAATTTTGTATGAAACATTGAGAAGTCCTCTCAATATCTCAAATCTCTTCTTTCCCAATGGCTTGGTGAAGATATCCGCCAAGTTCTCCTCGGAAGTCACATACTCCAACTTCACTTCATCACTTGCTTCAAATTCCCTTAAGGAATGATACTTGACCGGTATATGCTTGGTCCTCCCATGTTGGACTGGATTTTGTGCAATTGCTATTGCTGAAGTATTGTCACACAATATTACCGTGGCTTCCTCTTGCTTCAAGCTCAAGTCCTCCAATAATTTCCTAAGCCAAACACCTTGATTAGCACAACTTGAGCAAGCAATATACTCGGCTTCCGCGGTGCTTTGTGCAACGGTTTGTTGCTTCTTGGAATTCCATGAGAAAGGACCATTTCCAAGAGTGTAAATGTAGCCCGATGTGCTCTTGCTATCATCCAAAGAACCAGCCCAATCACTATCACTATAACCAAGCAAAGCTTCATTCATGCCATCCTTGTACCATATACCAAAATCACTAGTACCTTTCAAATACCTTAGGATTCTTTTTGCACAACTAAGATGATTTTGTGATGGACTATGCATAAATCTTGACAAAACAGCCACACTAAACATGATATCCGGTCTAGTAGAGCATACATATAAAAGGCTACCAATTAAACTTCTATAGATGGAAGGATTTACCTTTGGAGAATCATCATCCTTCACCAACTTGGTGCCTTCATTCATAGATGTGGCAACGCTATTACAATCCTCCATGTCAAACTTCTTGAGCAACTCCTTCACATAGCTTTCTTGAGATATGAAGATGCCCTTGGATGATTGGACAACTTCAATTCCAAGAAAGTATTTCATCTCTCCAAGGCTAGACATCTCAAAGTTCAATTCTAGCTCACCTTTGAAGTTGCTCACTTCTTTCTCATTACCACCGGTCACTAGGAGGTCATCAACATAAAGAGACACCAACACCATGCAACCATGAGTCCTAATATACAATGTAGGCTCATTAGGACTCCTCCTAAAACCATGCTTTGTCAAAAAACCATCTATCTTGGCATACCATGCCCTAGGAGCTTGTTTACGGCCATACAAGGCCTTGTGTAGCTTGTATACCTTCTCTTCACTTCCTTTCTTCACAAAACCTTCGGGTTGCACAACATAGACCTCCTCCTTCAATATTCCATTCAAGAAGGCTGACTTCACATCAAGGTGATATACTTTCCAAGACTTTTGTGCCGAAATTGCAAGAAGAAGTCTTATGGTTTCCATCCTTGCAACCGGTGCAAAAGTCTCTCCATAATCCACACCGGCTTGTTGTGCATATCCTTTGACAACAAGCCTTGCCTTGTGCTTATTTATGGACCCATCCGGATTGTACTTGGTCCTAAAGATCCACTTCACCCTAATAGCATTCTTTCCCTTCGGTTTTGTTACCAAGCTCCAAGTGTCATTCTTGTTTATCACATCGATTTCATCTTGCATGGCTTGTCTCCACTCTTTTCTTGCCATAGCCTCATGGACATTGATTGGATCACTCAATGCCACATTACACCTTTCATAAATCTCATTAAGAGGTCTTGTGCCTCTCACACCATCACCAATCTCCAAATCAGCCCCTATGGAGATTTCTAGCTCATTCTCATTATATTCATCATCATGGGCAGCATCTTCATCATTTCCTTGTTCCTCATCGTTATCATGAGCTTCAAGCCAATTGTCTTCATCCATACTAACCAACTCCTCCTTACCACAAACCCATTTAGCTTCCTCATCAACTTTCACATCTCTACTTATCACAAGTTTCTTGGTTTCCAAGTTATACACTCTATATCCCTTGGTCACATCACTATAGCCAACCAAGACACCAACTTGTGACCTTTCATCAAGCTTTCCTCTCTTCTCTTGTGGTACTAGGATGTAACAAATGCTTCCAAATACCCTTAGATGATCAAGAGAAGGCTTATATCCAAACCAAAGCTCAAATGGGGTTTTACTCCTCAAAGACTTGGAGTAAAGCCTATTTTGGATGTAGATGGATGTATTAACTCCTTCGGCCCAAAACTTCTTTGGCAAGCCACTTTCAAACAACAAACATCTAGCCATCTCCATGATGGTACGGTTTTTCCTTTCACATACACCATTTTGTTGTGGTGTGTATGGTGTAGTGAATTGATGAACTATACCATGATCTTTACAAAGTTGTTTGAAAGCCTCACTTGTGTATTCCCCACCATTGTCCGTCCTTAACACCTTTATAGTGCAACCGGATTGATTTTGCACTAACTTCATAAATTCTACAAACTTTTCCAAAGCTTGTGATTTTCTTTCAAGGAAATACACCCAACACATTCTTGAGTAATCATCAATGAAAGTTATGAAATACTTGCTGCCATTTAAGGATGGAACACTCATAGGACCACAAATATCCGAATGTATAAGTCCTAACTTCTCCTTTGATCTCCAAGAACAAGATTGAAATGCTAGCCTAGTATGCTTTCCTTTTTGACACACTTCACACACATGTTCTTGCTTCTCCACCAATGGCATGTCTCTAACAAGTTCATGTGTGCCTACCAATGACTTAAAGCTAGCATGGCCTAGTCTTTTATGCCAAAGTTGAGAGGTGTTCTCAACTTTGGTGTTCAATGCAACCGATGCACCATTTTCATCCATATTCAACCTAAAATTCTTGTTCTTCATTCCAACACACATTAATTCATTTCCATGTGGATCAACTATAGTGCATGTCATGTTTGAGAAGTGTAATGCATATTTGTTCTCAAGCATTTGACCTACACTAAGTAAGTTCTCACATAAAGAAGGTACATAAAGAACATCATGGATAATTTTGATACCTTTGGTGGTGTGTATCACCACATCTCCTTTGCCTTTCACTTCCATCAAGGCTCCATTTCCAATTTTAACTTTGTTGTGGCTGCTCCTATCCAAGTTTGTGAACCACTCATGCTTGTGAGACATATGGTGTGTTGCTCCACTATCAATGATCCATCCTTCATCATTCTTGATGCTACTAAAACAAGTAGCAACAAACAACTCTTCGGATTCATTATCACTTGCATTATCTTTAGCAACATTTGCTTGTTGCTTATCTTTCTTGTTAGCCTTGCATACTCTCTCCACATGACCCTTTTGTTGGCATTTATGGCAAAATGCATCCGGCCTCCACCAACACCTTCTTGGATGATGACCTTTCTTCTTGCAATGGTGACAAGGTTCATAGGACTTCTTCTCGGGTTTGCTAGTTTCACCTTTCTCCTTTATGACCCTAAGCTTGTTCTTCTTTTGATTATGTGTCTTTTGATGTTGATTAGACACAAATGCAGCCTCCATTGATTCTTCATGTCTAATCCTCCTCCTTTGCTTCGTAGCTTGCAAGGCATTCACCAACTCGGTCAAGGAAATTTCATTTAGGTTCCTTGACTCCTCCAATGAAGATATCTTAGCTTCAAACCTCTCGGGCAAGGAGACCAACACCTTCTCCACAATCCTTTGGTCACTTAATCTTTCACCGAGCACCCTAATTTGATTCACCACATTAAGAAGCCTTGTGGTGAACTCCTTAACCGTTTCTTTGTCTTTCATCTTGATAGTCTCAAACTCCCTCCTTAGGTTAAGGATTTGCATTTGCCTTGTCCTTGCACTCCCTTGGAACTCATCTTGAAGTTTGTCCCAAGCTTCTTTGGCACTCTCACATGCCATTATCCTTGTGAAAATGGTATCACTAATACAAGAATGAATGGCGGTGAGAGCCTTGAAACCTTTAGCCAATTCCTCCTCATGGTGCTTGATTTGGTTGACCATTGCCCCTTGTCTCAAAGGCTCGGGTTCTTGGGGATTTATGGTGACCTCCCAAAGACCATAAGCCTTCAAGTAGGCTTGCATCTTGATACTCCAAATGTTGTAGTTCTCCCCATTGAAGATAGGAGGAGAAGGAGTTGAAAAACTTGAAGAAGCCATGTGAATGTTGCTTTCTAGTATGAAGGAATATGAAAATATATTTGTGCTTTCAAGTATCTCTTCACTCTCAAGGAACGAACCAGCCCAAAAAACCTCACAAATCTCACAAAAATGTGCCTTGCTCTGATACCACTTTGTTGGGGTGAGAAGGTTATGACCAAGAGCAAGCTAGCTTGAAGTGTTAGCAACAAGCAAGCTTTTGGTGATGCTCTTGGGAATGGTTGTGTGTGAGTTGTGTTTTTAGGTTTTAGTTATGGTGTTTTCTGGTTTTTAGGGTTCCTAAAGTGTTCTAAGGTGTTGAAGAAGAGATAAGAAGAAGAGGAACACGTTGGCTTTTGAAAATAAGGCTTGGATTTGTAGCCATTTCATTCATTTTACAATATAAGCTTGAAATTACAACTAGTTCACACATGCCAAGCATGTGAGCTTACAAAATGATTAAAGTATTTGAAATTTAAAAAGTAAAATGGTCAACACCTAACTTTTCATACACAAAAGAGTCAAAAACCAGCTGCAACATGTCTATTCCAAATATAGTAAAAAGTGGCACATGGTTTTGAACTAAGTTCCTATTGTTTAACTAGTTTGGGTAAACAACCAAACTAGCTTCACCTACTTAGTTCCCCTTTGTATCTGCTTATGAAACTTGGTTTGAAGCATCCTTGGTCATCAATAAATATTGTTCCAAGAGCTAGGAAAGTTCTGGAACCGGATCATGGGCCAAACAGCTCCAAAGCTGACCCATACTCTGCATACTGGGCCCATCAGATACAGCAATCAAGGTGTGCATGCTAGCCGGTGACATGCACCATCAAGTGGCAAAATTGCCACACTTCAACACTCCTCCTTGGCAATTTTGTATGAAACATTGAGAAGTCCTCTCAATATCTCAAATCTCTTCTTTCCCAATGGCTTGGTGAAGATATCCGCCAAGTTCTCCTCGGAAGTCACATACTCCAACTTCACTTCATCACTTGCTTCAAATTCCCTTAAGGAATGATACTTGACCGGTATATGCTTGGTCCTCCCATGTTGGACTGGATTTTGTGCAATTGCTATTGCTGAAGTATTGTCACACAATATTACCGTGGCTTCCTCTTGCTTCAAGCTCAAGTCCTCCAATAATTTCCTAAGCCAAACACCTTGATTAGCACAACTTGAGCAAGCAATATACTCGGCTTCCGCGGTGCTTTGTGCAACGGTTTGTTGCTTCTTGGAATTCCATGAGAAAGGACCATTTCCAAGAGTGTAAATGTAGCCCGATGTGCTCTTGCTATCATCCAAAGAACCAGCCCAATCACTATCACTATAACCAAGCAAAGCTTCATTCATGCCATCCTTGTACCATATACCAAAATCACTAGTACCTTTCAAATACCTTAGGATTCTTTTTGCACAACTAAGATGATTTTGTGATGGACTATGCATAAATCTTGACAAAACAGCCACACTAAACATGATATCCGGTCTAGTAGAGCATACATATAAAAGGCTACCAATTAAACTTCTATAGATGGAAGGATTTACCTTTGGAGAATCATCATCCTTCACCAACTTGGTGCCTTCATTCATAGGTGTGGCAACGCTATTACAATCCTCCATGTCAAACTTCTTGAGCAACTCCTTCACATAGCTTTCTTGAGATATGAAGATGCCCTTGGATGATTGGACAACTTCAATTCCAAGAAAGTATTTCATCTCTCCAAGGCTAGACATCTCAAAGTTCAATTCTAGCTCACCTTTGAAGTTGCTCACTTCTTTCTCATTACCACCGGTCACTAGGAGGTCATCAACATAAAGAGACACCAACACCATGCAACCATGAGTCCTAATATACAATGTAGGCTCATTAGGACTCCTCCTAAAACCATGCTTTGTCAAAAAACCATCTATCTTGGCATACCATGCCCTAGGAGCTTGTTTACGGCCATACAAGGCCTTGTGTAGCTTGTATACCTTCTCTTCACTTCCTTTCTTCACAAAACCTTCGGGTTGCACAACATAGACCTCCTCCTTCAATATTCCATTCAAGAAGGCTGACTTCACATCAAGGTGATATACTTTCCAAGACTTTTGTGCCGAAATTGCAAGAAGAAGTCTTATGGTTTCCATCCTTGCAACCGGTGCAAAAGTCTCTCCATAATCCACACCGGCTTGTTGTGCATATCCTTTGACAACAAGCCTTGCCTTGTGCTTATTTATGGACCCATCCGGATTGTACTTGGTCCTAAAGATCCACTTCACCCTAATAGCATTCTTTCCCTTCGGTTTTGTTACCAAGCTCCAAGTGTCATTCTTGTTTATCACATCGATTTCATCTTGCATGGCTTGTCTCCACTCTTTTCTTGCCATAGCCTCATGGACATTGATTGGATCACTCAATGCCACATTACACCTTTCATAAATCTCATTAAGAGGTCTTGTGCCTCTCACACCATCACCAATCTCCAAATCAGCCCCTATGGAGATTTCTAGCTCATTCTCATTATATTCATCATCATGGGCAGCATCTTCATCATTTCCTTGTTCCTCATCGTTATCATGAGCTTCAAGCCAATTGTCTTCATCCATACTAACCAACTCCTCCTTACCACAAACCCATTTAGCTTCCTCATCAACTTTCACATCTCTACTTATCACAAGTTTCTTGGTTTCCAAGTTATACACTCTATATCCCTTGGTCACATCACTATAGCCAACCAAGACACCAACTTGTGACCTTTCATCAAGCTTTCCTCTCTTCTCTTGTGGTACTAGGATGTAACAAATGCTTCCAAATACCCTTAGATGATCAAGAGAAGGCTTATATCCAAACCAAAGCTCAAATGGGGTTTTACTCCTCAAAGACTTGGAGTAAAGCCTATTTTGGATGTAGATGGATGTATTAACTCCTTCGGCCCAAAACTTCTTTGGCAAGCCACTTTCAAACAACAAACATCTAGCCATCTCCATGATGGTACGGTTTTTCCTTTCACATACACCATTTTGTTGTGGTGTGTATGGTGTAGTGAATTGATGAACTATACCATGATCTTTACAAAGTTGTTTGAAAGCCTCACTTGTGTATTCCCCACCATTGTCCGTCCTTAACACCTTTATAGTGCAACCGGATTGATTTTGCACTAACTTCATAAATTCTACAAACTTTTCCAAAGCTTGTGATTTTCTTTCAAGGAAATACACCCAACACATTCTTGAGTAATCATCAATGAAAGTTATGAAATACTTGCTGCCATTTAAGGATGGAACACTCATAGGACCACAAATATCCGAATGTATAAGTCCTAACTTCTCCTTTGATCTCCAAGAACAAGATTGAAATGCTAGCCTAGTATGCTTTCCTTTTTGACACACTTCACACACATGTTCTTGCTTCTCCACCAATGGCATGTCTCTAACAAGTTCATGTGTGCCTACCAATGACTTAAAGCTAGCATGGCCTAGTCTTTTATGCCAAAGTTGAGAGGTGTTCTCAACTTTGGTGTTCAATGCAACCGATGCACCATTTTCATCCATATTCAACCTAAAATTCTTGTTCTTCATTCCAACACACATTAATTCATTTCCATGTGGATCAACTATAGTGCATGTCATGTTTGAGAAGTGTAATGCATATTTGTTCTCAAGCATTTGACCTACACTAAGTAAGTTCTCACATAAAGAAGGTACATAAAGAACATCATGGATAATTTTGATACCTTTGGTGGTGTGTATCACCACATCTCCTTTGCCTTTCACTTCCATCAAGGCTCCATTTCCAATTTTAACTTTGTTGTGGCTGCTCCTATCCAAGTTTGTGAACCACTCATGCTTGTGAGACATATGGTGTGTTGCTCCACTATCAATGATCCATCCTTCATCATTCTTGATGCTACTAAAACAAGTAGCAACAAACAACTCTTCGGATTCATTATCACTTGCATTATCTTTAGCAACATTTGCTTGTTGCTTATCTTTCTTGTTAGCCTTGCATACTCTCTCCACATGACCCTTTTGTTGGCATTTATGGCAAAATGCATCCGGCCTCCACCAACACCTTCTTGGATGATGACCTTTCTTCTTGCAATGGTGACAAGGTTCATAGGACTTCTTCTCGGGTTTGCTAGTTTCACCTTTCTCCTTTATGACCCTAAGCTTGTTCTTCTTTTGATTATGTGTCTTTTGATGTTGATTAGACACAAATGCAGCCTCCATTGATTCTTCATGTCTAATCCTCCTCCTTTGCTTCGTAGCTTGCAAGGCATTCACCAACTCGGTCAAGGAAATTTCATTTAGGTTCCTTGACTCCTCCAATGAAGATATCTTAGCTTCAAACCTCTCGGGCAAGGAGACCAACACCTTCTCCACAATCCTTTGGTCACTTAATCTTTCACCGAGCACCCTAATTTGATTCACCACATTAAGAAGCCTTGTGGTGAACTCCTTAACCGTTTCTTTGTCTTTCATCTTGATAGTCTCAAACTCCCTCCTTAGGTTAAGGATTTGCATTTGCCTTGTCCTTGCACTCCCTTGGAACTCATCTTGAAGTTTGTCCCAAGCTTCTTTGGCACTCTCACATGCCATTATCCTTGTGAAAATGGTATCACTAATACAAGAATGAATGGCGGTGAGAGCCTTGAAACCTTTAGCCAATTCCTCCTCATGGTGCTTGATTTGGTTGACCATTGCCCCTTGTCTCAAAGGCTCGGGTTCTTGGGGATTTATGGTGACCTCCCAAAGACCATAAGCCTTCAAGTAGGCTTGCATCTTGATACTCCAAATGTTGTAGTTCTCCCCATTGAAGATAGGAGGAGAAGGAGTTGAAAAACTTGAAGAAGCCATGTGAATGTTGCTTTCTAGTATGAAGGAATATGAAAATATATTTGTGCTTTCAAGTATCTCTTCACTCTCAAGGAACGAACCAGCCCAAAAAACCTCACAAATCTCACAAAAATGTGCCTTGCTCTGATACCACTTTGTTGGGGTGAGAAGGTTATGACCAAGAGCAAGCTAGCTTGAAGTGTTAGCAACAAGCAAGCTTTTGGTGATGCTCTTGGGAATGGTTGTGTGTGAGTTGTGTTTTTAGGTTTTAGTTATGGTGTTTTCTGGTTTTTAGGGTTCCTAAAGTGTTCTAAGGTGTTGAAGAAGAGATAAGAAGAAGAGGAACACGTTGGCTTTTGAAAATAAGGCTTGGATTTGTAGCCATTTCATTCATTTTACAATATAAGCTTGAAATTACAACTAGTTCACACATGCCAAGCATGTGAGCTTACAAAATGATTAAAGTATTTGAAATTTAAAAAGTAAAATGGTCAACACCTAACTTTTCATACACAAAAGAGTCAAAAACCAGCTGCAACATGTCTATTCCAAATATAGTAAAAAGTGGCACATGGTTTTGAACTAAGTTCCTATTGTTTAACTAGTTTGGGTAAACAACCAAACTAGCTTCACCTACTTAGTTCCCCTTTGTATCTGCTTATGAAACTTGGTTTGAAGCATCCTTGGTCATCAATAAATATTGTTCCAAGAGCTAGGAAAGTTCTGGAACCGGATCATGGGCCAAACAGCTCCAAAGCTGACCCATACTCTGCATACTGGGCCCATCAGATACAGCAATCAAGGTGTGCATGCTAGCCGGTGACATGCACCATCAAGTGGCAAAATTGCCACACTTCAACACTCCTCCTTGGCAATTTTGTATGAAACATTGAGAAGTCCTCTCAATATCTCAAATCTCTTCTTTCCCAATGGCTTGGTGAAGATATCCGCCAAGTTCTCCTCGGAAGTCACATACTCCAACTTCACTTCATCACTTGCTTCAAATTCCCTTAAGGAATGATACTTGACCGGTATATGCTTGGTCCTCCCATGTTGGACTGGATTTTGTGCAATTGCTATTGCTGAAGTATTGTCACACAATATTACCGTGGCTTCCTCTTGCTTCAAGCTCAAGTCCTTCAATAATTTCCTAAGCCAAACACCTTGATTAGCACAACTTGAGCAAGCAATATACTCGGCTTCCGCGGTGCTTTGTGCAACGGTTTGTTGCTTCTTGGAATTCCATGAGAAAGGACCATTTCCAAGAGTGTAAATGTAGCCCGATGTGCTCTTGCTATCATCCAAAGAACCAGCCCAATCACTATCACTATAACCAAGCAAAGCTTCATTCATGCCATCCTTGTACCATATACCAAAATCACTAGTACCTTTCAAATACCTTAGGATTCTTTTTGCACAACTAAGATGATTTTGTGATGGACTATGCATAAATCTTGACAAAACAGCCACACTAAACATGATATCCGGTCTAGTAGAGCATACATATAAAAGGCTACCAATTAAACTTCTATAGATGGAAGGATTTACCTTTGGAGAATCATCATCCTTCACCAACTTGGTGCCTTCATTCATAGGTGTGGCAACGCTATTACAATCCTCCATGTCAAACTTCTTGAGCAACTCCTTCACATAGCTTTCTTGAGATATGAAGATGCCCTTGGATGATTGGACAACTTCAATTCCAAGAAAGTATTTCATCTCTCCAAGGCTAGACATCTCAAAGTTCAATTCTAGCTCACCTTTGAAGTTGCTCACTTCTTTCTCATTACCACCGGTCACTAGGAGGTCATCAACATAAAGAGACACCAACACCATGCAACCATGAGTCCTAATATACAATGTAGGCTCATTAGGACTCCTCCTAAAACCATGCTTTGTCAAAAAACCATCTATCTTGGCATACCATGCCCTAGGAGCTTGTTTACGGCCATACAAGGCCTTGTGTAGCTTGTATACCTTCTCTTCACTTCCTTTCTTCACAAAACCTTCGGGTTGCACAACATAGACCTCCTCCTTCAATATTCCATTCAAGAAGGCTGACTTCACATCAAGGTGATATACTTTCCAAGACTTTTGTGCCGAAATTGCAAGAAGAAGTCTTATGGTTTCCATCCTTGCAACCGGTGCAAAAGTCTCTCCATAATCCACACCGGCTTGTTGTGCATATCCTTTGACAACAAGCCTTGCCTTGTGCTTATTTATGGACCCATCCGGATTGTACTTGGTCCTAAAGATCCACTTCACCCTAATAGCATTCTTTCCCTTCGGTTTTGTTACCAAGCTCCAAGTGTCATTCTTGTTTATCACATCGATTTCATCTTGCATGGCTTGTCTCCACTCTTTTCTTGCCATAGCCTCATGGACATTGATTGGATCACTCAATGCCACATTACACCTTTCATAAATCTCATTAAGAGGTCTTGTGCCTCTCACACCATCACCAATCTCCAAATCAGCCCCTATGGAGATTTCTAGCTCATTCTCATTATATTCATCATCATGGGCAGCATCTTCATCATTTCCTTGTTCCTCATCGTTATCATGAGCTTCAAGCCAATTGTCTTCATCCATACTAACCAACTCCTCCTTACCACAAACCCATTTAGCTTCCTCATCAACTTTCACATCTCTACTTATCACAAGTTTCTTGGTTTCCAAGTTATACACTCTATATCCCTTGGTCACATCACTATAGCCAACCAAGACACCAACTTGTGACCTTTCATCAAGCTTTCCTCTCTTCTCTTGTGGTACTAGGATGTAACAAATGCTTCCAAATACCCTTAGATGATCAAGAGAAGGCTTATATCCAAACCAAAGCTCAAATGGGGTTTTACTCCTCAAAGACTTGGAGTAAAGCCTATTTTGGATGTAGATGGATGTATTAACTCCTTCGGCCCAAAACTTCTTTGGCAAGCCACTTTCAAACAACAAACATCTAGCCATCTCCATGATGGTACGGTTTTTCCTTTCACATACACCATTTTGTTGTGGTGTGTATGGTGTAGTGAATTGATGAACTATACCATGATCTTTACAAAGTTGTTTGAAAGCCTCACTTGTGTATTCCCCACCATTGTCCGTCCTTAACACCTTTATAGTGCAACCGGATTGATTTTGCACTAACTTCATAAATTCTACAAACTTTTCCAAAGCTTGTGATTTTCTTTCAAGGAAATACACCCAACACATTCTTGAGTAATCATCAATGAAAGTTATGAAATACTTGCTGCCATTTAAGGATGGAACACTCATAGGACCACAAATATCCGAATGTATAAGTCCTAACTTCTCCTTTGATCTCCAAGAACAAGATTGAAATGCTAGCCTAGTATGCTTTCCTTTTTGACACACTTCACACACATGTTCTTGCTTCTCCACCAATGGCATGTCTCTAACAAGTTCATGTGTGCCTACCAATGACTTAAAGCTAGCATGGCCTAGTCTTTTATGCCAAAGTTGAGAGGTGTTCTCAACTTTGGTGTTCAATGCAACCGATGCACCATTTTCATCCATATTCAACCTAAAATTCTTGTTCTTCATTCCAACACACATTAATTCATTTCCATGTGGATCAACTATAGTGCATGTCATGTTTGAGAAGTGTAATGCATATTTGTTCTCAAGCATTTGACCTACACTAAGTAAGTTCTCACATAAAGAAGGTACATAAAGAACATCATGGATAATTTTGATACCTTTGGTGGTGTGTATCACCACATCTCCTTTGCCTTTCACTTCCATCAAGGCTCCATTTCCAATTTTAACTTTGTTGTGGCTGCTCCTATCCAAGTTTGTGAACCACTCATGCTTGTGAGACATATGGTGTGTTGCTCCACTATCAATGATCCATCCTTCATCATTCTTGATGCTACTAAAACAAGTAGCAACAAACAACTCTTCGGATTCATTATCACTTGCATTATCTTTAGCAACATTTGCTTGTTGCTTATCTTTCTTGTTAGCCTTGCATACTCTCTCCACATGACCCTTTTGTTGGCATTTATGGCAAAATGCATCCGGCCTCCACCAACACCTTCTTGGATGATGACCTTTCTTCTTGCAATGGTGACAAGGTTCATAGGACTTCTTCTCGGGTTTGCTAGTTTCACCTTTCTCCTTTATGACCCTAAGCTTGTTCTTCTTTTGATTATGTGTCTTTTGATGTTGATTAGACACAAATGCAGCCTCCATTGATTCTTCATGTCTAATCCTCCTCCTTTGCTTCGTAGCTTGCAAGGCATTCACCAACTCGGTCAAGGAAATTTCATTTAGGTTCCTTGACTCCTCCAATGAAGATATCTTAGCTTCAAACCTCTCGGGCAAGGAGACCAACACCTTCTCCACAATCCTTTGGTCACTTAATCTTTCACCGAGCACCCTAATTTGATTCACCACATTAAGAAGCCTTGTGGTGAACTCCTTAACCGTTTCTTTGTCTTTCATCTTGATAGTCTCAAACTCCCTCCTTAGGTTAAGGATTTGCATTTGCCTTGTCCTTGCACTCCCTTGGAACTCATCTTGAAGTTTGTCCCAAGCTTCTTTGGCACTCTCACATGCCATTATCCTTGTGAAAATGGTATCACTAATACAAGAATGAATGGCGGTGAGAGCCTTGAAACCTTTAGCCAATTCCTCCTCATGGTGCTTGATTTGGTTGACCATTGCCCCTTGTCTCAAAGGCTCGGGTTCTTGGGGATTTATGGTGACCTCCCAAAGACCATAAGCCTTCAAGTAGGCTTGCATCTTGATACTCCAAATGTTGTAGTTCTCCCCATTGAAGATAGGAGGAGAAGGAGTTGAAAAACTTGAAGAAGCCATGTGAATGTTGCTTTCTAGTATGAAGGAATATGAAAATATATTTGTGCTTTCAAGTATCTCTTCACTCTCAAGGAACGAACCAGCCCAAAAAACCTCACAAATCTCACAAAAATGTGCCTTGCTCTGATACCACTTTGTTGGGGTGAGAAGGTTATGACCAAGAGCAAGCTAGCTTGAAGTGTTAGCAACAAGCAAGCTTTTGGTGATGCTCTTGGGAATGGTTGTGTGTGAGTTGTGTTTTTAGGTTTTAGTTATGGTGTTTTCTGGTTTTTAGGGTTCCTAAAGTGTTCTAAGGTGTTGAAGAAGAGATAAGAAGAAGAGGAACACGTTGGCTTTTGAAAATAAGGCTTGGATTTGTAGCCATTTCATTCATTTTACAATATAAGCTTGAAATTACAACTAGTTCACACATGCCAAGCATGTGAGCTTACAAAATGATTAAAGTATTTGAAATTTAAAAAGTAAAATGGTCAACACCTAACTTTTCATACACAAAAGAGTCAAAAACCAGCTGCAACATGTCTATTCCAAATATAGTAAAAAGTGGCACATGGTTTTGAACTAAGTTCCTATTGTTTAACTAGTTTGGGTAAACAACCAAACTAGCTTCACCTACTTAGTTCCCCTTTGTATCTGCTTATGAAACTTGGTTTGAAGCATCCTTGGTCATCAATAAATATTGTTCCAAGAGCTAGGAAAGTTCTGGAACCGGATCATGGGCCAAACAGCTCCAAAGCTGACCCATACTCTGCATACTGGGCCCATCAGATACAGCAATCAAGGTGTGCATGCTAGCCGGTGACATGCACCATCAAGTGGCAAAATTGCCACACTTCAACAAAAAGTTGATGCTACCTCAGGGTCTTGAGCATTCTTCTCAAATGCTTTAATGCTCCTTTTGGCTCCTCGAGTAGGCCAAAATGTCATCTATGAACATGATAACTAAGCAAATTAAATACGAACAAAACATTTGGTTCGTCAAGTCCATGAAGGTGCCTAGGCATTGGTAAGTCCAAACAACATCACTAGAAACTCGTAGTGCCCGTACCTCGTCTTGAAAACAATCTTAGGGTGTCCAACTCTCGGATCCTCCATTGATAATACCCATACCTTAAGTTGATCTTAGAAAACACCTTAGCACCTTGGAGTTGATTGAACATGTCATCTATCCTCGAAAATGGATAACGATTAAGGATAGTCACCTTGTTAAGTTGCGGATAATCGATGCACAATTTTAGACTACCATCCTTCTTTTAGAGATGGCTAACTAACATCTACAGATGCACCTTGGGTCCCATCGAAGTTCATTGCTCCCATTCATTGGGCCTGATCCATAGTGTAGTTATTAGTGGTCGCGCTCCCCAACGCTCGAGTCAACTAGGAGACAAGATTTTTGAGGCTCGACCTACTTCTAGAACTCTCGATTGGGCCTTCTTAGGTATTGCATGTGCCTCGCCTACTCATCACAGCGAATTCTGAAGAAATAAACAAGAATTTAAAAACAAGAACACTTTGGCATGGTTAAAACAAATGAGTAACTTGCGGATGGGGTGCACAATAATGCAAAGTCCCTTAAGGATACAAGAACCTAAAGCTTTGATACCACTATGTCAGGACCCGTCCAAGATCGCTCTCCAGAATTCTAGATAAGCCTGATCCTAGGGAAACCGTACCATATTTTCCAGTGGAAATCCAGCAGCATCTGCCCTAAGGGTTGGACATGATACAAAATTTCCTGCACAAAAAACACACTTCTAAACCCACCACCTTATTCTTCCCGCTTTACTACAAATAATTGCCATAAATTTCAGCACTTCAAATAGCATACAGGGAATAAGTGCAATATTAATTAAATATATATCCAACACAGTATACAGAGCATCATAGGATTACAATTAAGTATAAAATTTAATACAACACAAGATATAGAGAAATATTACAAGATAGGAATAAAAGGAAGAAAAAGAATTCTTGGACTTCGGATATGAATAAAGACATCGAGCTCACTCCCAGACGGTCAACGGCTATCAATCTGGGCCTAAAGAATGGATTAAAAAATATGAGATGCTAATCATTCTAGTGAGTAATCCTAACTACTACATAATTAATAATAATATAACAATATAAAACGATGTCCCAGAAAATTTTCGCAAGTTTTTAACTTTTTAACCAAGTGTCCAAATTAAGCGTACTGCTAGTTTATGAACTCGCATCGATGAGTATTTTACAACGGTATAAGTCAAAATAAAATTTTATAAAAATAAAAAGTCAAACTTGGCACCACTCGGATAATTCAGATCGCAATGTTTTTCACTCATAACTTTCAAACCATAGCTCTGTTCTTTACGTGCTACTAGTCCATGAACTCGGGTTGACAAGTACTTTGCAACGGTGCCTTAGTCAATGCAAAATTTGATCAGGAACAAAATGTTAAAACGTGTCCCACTTGTTCAATATCGGTCAACTTGGTCAAACCTTGTCAACATGAGAAAAATTTCTGATGTACTTCTAAATGGGGTGTTACAAAATACCATTAATAATGCTTAAAGTATCATATTTAGTTTAATTAGTGGGTGACACTTTTTCTATGGCAATGTCATTAGATAGCTACAAGCTAAGATGTTTTAATCTTAGTAAGCACCGTCCTATATGAATAAATATTATTTTATATGTTTAAATATGAAAATAATTAATTAATAAATTATTTATTTATTATTTTATGTATTTATTTTTAAATTAATTAATTTTAAAAGTGTCGTTCATTATGAATGAAATTTATTTTTAAATTTAGAAATCTATAAAAAAAAATAATTAAGTAAATTATATGGAAACATAAATATAGTAAATAATTTTTTTTTTCGTAAATTTTAAAACAATTTAAGTAATAATCGAATGGTTATGGCTGACACTTTGGACACTTTGGCCTGTGCTTTCGACTTTACAAGCATCATTGACGATTTAAACAATTATTTTTAAATTTAAGGAAATAAAAATAACTATTTAGTAAATTATTTGGAAACATAAATATAATTAATAAGTTTATTTATGTTAGGAAGTTTCGAAACAATTTAATTAATAAATTGAAATCTTATAGCTGACACTTTTAGCCTTAAAAGCGTGGTTCACGATTATTAAAAAATATTTTTAACTGTATAAATATAAAAATAATTAATTAGTGAATTATTTAGAAACATAAATATAGCTAATACAGTTTTTTACTTAAAAATTTTAAATTAGTTAATTAATTATTACATGGCTATGGCCGAATGCTTCCTTCCTTAAAAGTGTCGTTTATGTTGAGTAAAGTTATTTTTAAATTTATTTGTTTGATTTAAGAAAAAAAAAAAAGAAAAAAAAAGAAACAGTGACTGACGCTGGGTTCTTACGAAGGTCGTGCGAAGCTTGTGTTTTTTGTTTTTTTTTGGAGTAAAGTATGCGAAACTTGTGCTGGTCGGCGCTTTGTCGATTAAAGGGTCGTTCAATCTTGTTCCAGATTTAATTCTCGCATGCCTCATTATCAATATATTATCTCACCCGATGTTAATTAGTTCCCATGCCCTAACCATTCCTGAAATCCATTTTTCGCAAGGGTTGAGTTTTGTAGTTTAAAGAGTTTTCAAGTTGAGTTTTTGATTAAAGGCAATTGGTTTGAAGGCATTGGGCTCTATTTCTTTGTTTTTTTACTCTTCTTATTCGGCATTCGTTGCGCATTTGAAGGCACAGAGTTTGAAGAGTTGAAATTTTTATTTATTTATTTATTTTTTGGGTGTAAATTGCGATTGCAAAAGGGATTACGATTGATTATTTTCCCTCTTGCCATTGATGGTGCTTCTTGCCGTCGACGATAGTTCTTAAGTTGGGAGTTGTTTATTTTGGCCACTGCACGGTGTGAGTTTTGGTTGCTTGGGTTAATTTAGCTGCTTGGCTTGGGTGGAGGGTTTTCCTTCACATGCTGCTGGTGTTTTTTAGCTTGGGTCGACGGTACGTTTTCCTTCACATGCCGGTGGCTACATGGCTGGGGATTTGGTCGCGAGGCTCCACAGGCTATAAAGGTTATATCTCACTCGACCAACCTGATTACTCTTATTATTATGTATTATATCATGCATCTTTTTTAAATGTAGATTGGACAGGTCCAATATATATATTCGACTACTAAAATTTTAAAACTTTATTAAAAACATTTATTATTGATGTCTTTATTTTTAGATCTTTCTTATGCAATTTTTTATTTTGTTTTAAAATTCCGCTTGTTGTAAGGTTAATTGTATTTTCTATGTTATACCAACACGAGAGAATTATAAATATATCATTTGTATAATATTGCATTTGGGACATAATATTAATTTTCCAAATTAATATTTTATTTATTGAAATATTATTTTTTGGGAGATGCTTAGTCTCACATTGATTGGAGATAACAATGGGACATGATTGTCACATATATAATTGAAATTTTGAAGTTAGAATTTGCAACAATCCCACAATGGAAGCACATGAAGTATCTATGTCATCTCCTCCCCTATAAATTGAAGCTCCATTAGCTCACACACACATCTCTATATAAAATTACAAGACTTTAGACTACTTAATTTATTTTCATTAAAATCTACTTTAATTAGTTAGTTGTTATTAGTTGTGCTTAGTTGAATTTTTATTTTTAGAGTTCTTTAATCATTAAAGCTATAGAACCTTTTGGATTATTTTGCTCTTCAATAATCAATACAATCATCTATGTAGTTTGATTTGATTGGCACATATTGTTCTTCCTTTAAACTATTACAGGTCTGAAGTCGCATGCCCGCATATTTAAGAGACAATAGATTGTTGAAAATTTTTCCATTATATTCTAACATATCTTTTTGGCGCACTGGTGGACTAGAAAGATTTCAACCGACTTTATCAATATCTTAGGAATCTGACATCCGTGACAGCAATAAAGAGGAATGAGCTGTTAGAGAATCATGGCACTGTTGGCCATGATAATAAGCAAACTCGAGACCTAGTTTGCTTTGGCCAAGGGGTTGCTATTCAAGTTTGTTTTTGAATTTTATCTTGTAGTTTGTTCTAGCCAAGTTTTGTACGATCTAGGCTAGTTAAGTTGGTGCACAAAGCCACCAAAATGATTTAATTAAAGTGCATTAGCTAAATTAGGGTTTAAGAAAACTTAAGCACCTTGATGATATCAAAGCACTTTGGTGACAAGGATGATGACATGAACAACTGCTTGATGACATGGAACCTAACCATTCGGCCTATCTATCCTACAATGCATATGGTATCATGCATAAGGACTACTTCAACTTGAAGTACTCAATAAAGCAGTAACACTTGTCAAAATCCTAGGAAGCATGTGATAAAGTTAGCTTTTTTACACATGTACTTGCTTCACCATGAAACACTTAGAAATTATTGGTGCTTAGGTTCAACTATGGTGTGCTTTCACACCAGTTTTGTATGCTATATATGTATAGCATTACAATGAATGAATGAATTTGGTTTTGGCAAAACACCTTAGTTTTCCTTTGAAAACAAGAGAGCCGGCCATGAAGAAAATTTAGCACCTTATTCATAAACTTCATGGCTGAGCACTTCGAAACACTCTCAAAATCAATTTCCAACAACTTTATACCCTTGTTCTCTTTCGATAAATCTTACCCTAATCTCTCAAATTGGTATCAGAGCTTAGTTTCTTCAATCCTTTGCCAAAACCGAGTGAGAATCCAAAGAATAGCTATTAGTTTCAATGGCTTCTTCATATTTTCCAACACCTTCACCTCCTTTGTTTGATGACCAAAATTACTCAATTTGCTCAATCAAAATCAAAGCCTATCTTCAAGCTTATGACCTTTGGGAGCTAGTTGAATATGATTATGAACTAGAACCTTTAAGGGTAGGAGCTTCTCTAAACTAAATTAAGCTCCATAGTGAAGAAAATGCATGACCTTATAAAGCTCTCACAGCAATACAAGCTGCTGTTACTGATAAGATCCTTACAAGGATTATGACTTACACAACACCTAAACAAGCTTGGAAAAAGCTTCAAGAGGAGTTCTAAGGAACCAGAACAACAAAACAAATGCAGCTACTCAATTTTAGAAGAGAGTTTAAGAATTTGAAAATGTTGGAGTATGAAACCGTGAAAGAGTTTTCAAACAAAATCATGAAGATTGTCATCCAAATCTGGTTACAAGGTGAAGATTTTCCAAGTTAAAGGATTGTAGAAAAGATCCTTATATGCCTTCTAGAGAAACATGAAGCAAAGATTTCATCTTTAGAAGAGACTAAAGATCTTTCGTAGACCTCACTTGTTGAATTGATCAACGCCTTGAAAGCCATGGAACAAAGGAAGAGTCTTTGGTTTCAAGATGATTCTAGTTTGAGTGAAGTAACCTTTGCAGCCAACAGCAAGGGAACAATAAGCACAGCCTTCTCCAAGGCCAAATAGAGGTGAAGACATTATCAACCAAAGAGGAAACAAGAAGACTTATAGTCCTTGCACAATGTGCAAAAAGCAAGGACACACGACCAAGCTGTGTTGGTGGAGACTGAATGCTCAATGAAAAATGTATAAGCAATTTGGTCACATGGAGAGAGTTTGCAGAAGGAAGAACCAAAGGCAAAAAGCTAGATAAGCTCAAAAACCCAAAGAGTCAAGGCAGCAAAGACTCTTGCAATCTTGCAATCTTGCAAGCACAACCAAAGACTCTTGGATTTTGGATAGCGGTTGTACAAATCACATGTGCAACAACTGTGACTTGTTTATGAAGTTAGACTTAAGAATTGCAAACAAAAATCAAGGCAGCAAATGGACAGATGATGGAGGCACAAGGAAAAGGAGATTTGGTGATCAAAACACCAAAAACTATAACACCAATCACAAATGTGTTATATGTTCCAACCCTGTCCGAGAACTTGTTGAGTGTGCCCCAACTTATGAAGAAATGTTACACTTTGAAATTCTTAGATATACGTTGTGAAATATCTAAGAATGGAAAAGTTGTATTACTTATCCATATGAAGGATAATAGACTTGTAATTAATTTTAATCAACAAAATCAATCGGTCTTGAATACTAAGGCCTTAGAAGAATTGGAGTTATGGCATAGAAGGCTCGGTCACTACAACTATGCCACCATCAAGCAAATACAAACTAAACAAATTATTGAAAATCTACCACAAATTCATGAGATTAAAGCTATATGCCAAACATGTTAACTTGGCAAGCTCAAGAGGCAACCATCTCCTTTGACATCTCTCCAAAAAAGCAAAGGAAAAACTACAACTAGTGCACTCAAATTTGTGTGGATTGATGAATGAGACAACTCATGCTGGAAAGAGGTACTTTGTCATTTTCATTGATGATTATTCAAGAGAATATTGGATCTACTTCCTCAAATAGAAATCAAAGGTAGTAGCCACCTTTCAAGAATTCAAAACACTTGTAGAGAATCAAGCTCAAACAACTATCAAGGTAGTTAGAACCGATGATGGTAGTGAGTACATTTCAAATGCTTTTCAAGATATTTGCAAGCAAAGTGGCATCATACATCAACTTACAACTCCACACACACCACAATAAAATGGATTTAGTGAAAGAAAGAATAGAACTATCATGAAAATGTCAAGATACTTGCTGTTTAAGAAAAATCTACTAAAGAAGTTTTAGGCCAAAGCTGCCAAAACAAATGTGCACCTCCTAAATAGACTTCCAAGTAAGGCAATTGACTCCAAAACTTCAAATGAATTGTGGTATGGTTTTAAATCCTCAATTTCTGATTTAAAAGTTTTTTGAAGTATTTGTTATATGCATTTTCATGACACCAAATGGTCCAAGCTAGACAAGAAAACAAAAATTGGCATTCTTGTTGGCTATAGCTGGATTTCAAAGGGCTATAGAATATATAATATGTTAAAGATATAGGTTGTTGTCTCAGTAGATGTTATAGTAGATGAAAATTCACAATGGGATTGAAAAGAACATAAAGTGAAAATGAGCACTTATATTCAATCATGAACTCCTTCCATGGACCAAACCAACCTAGATGTTGTCAAGGATGAAGAAGATGATGATTAGGCCAATGAAGACTATGTTGGCAAAAGAGGAACCAAATCAATTGCAGAGCTTTATGAAAGAGCAAGCATGGTAACATAAGATATAACAACTTATAATGAAGCAGCTCAACATAAAAAATGGCAAACTGCAATGAAAGAGGAAGTCTATATGATTGAAAAGAAGAAAACATGGAGTTTGGTACCAAGACCAAGAGATGGACATGCGATAGGTGTTAAATGGGTTTTTAGAACCAAACTAAACCCTGATGGCACCTTAAACAAACAAAAAGCAAGATTGGTGATAAAAGGATATGTCCAACAATATCGTATGGATTACATGGTGATCTTTGCACTAGTGGCAAGATATGAGACATTTTGTCTACTTCTTGCATATGCAGTCAACAATTCTTAGAAAATATACCATTTGGATGTGAAATCAACTTTTGTAAATGGTATATTAGAAGAAGAATTCTATGTTGATCTGAAGACTTTGTCAAAGATGGAAAAGAGAAGAAAGTATACAAGCTTCACAAAGCTTTATATGGACTTTAAAAAGCTCCAAGAGCTTGGTATGCTCGGATTGATGACTTCTTAATCCATGAATATTTTTCAAGAAGTGAAAATGAGCGTACTCTCTACATCAAAGCCAACTCACATGAAGACAAGATGATAATGTCTCTTTATGTTAATGATTTACTTATAATAGGTTGCAATACCAAAGCCATCCAATAGTTCAAAGACAAGATGAAGAAAATAAGCAAAGGTATATTTCCATCCCAGGAAAAATATGCTTTAGATTTGTTTGATAAATTTCAATTAGAAAATGCCAAACCTATTGAAACTCTTATGATTCAAAATGCCAAGTTTGAACTTGATGATGAATGTGAAAAGATAAATGGTTCAGTTTATCAAAGCTTGATAGGAAACTTGCTTTATTTATGTGCATCAAGACCTGATATTATGTATGCTACAAGTGCATTATCAAGGTTCATGAACGCTTCATCTCAGAGCCATTACCAAGCTGTAAAAGTGAATTCTAAGATATGTAACAGATCATGGGGATTCATATGACATTCACTTCCACCATGAAAATTCCCAATAGAATCTTTATGGAATCATCAAGGAATCTTTTTGGAATCTTTTTAATGCTTGGACCGTTTGAGCTAAAAGTGAATTATAAGATATGTAACAGATCATGGGGATTCATATGACATTCACTTCCACCATGAAAATTCCCAATAGAATCTTTATGGAATCATCAAGGAATCTTTTTGGAATCTTTTTAATGCTTGGACCGTTTGAGCTCTTTTCTTGCTTCCCACCATATTTCGATCCAAGGAATGAATTTTTATGGTTGTTTTTTTGAAATTCTTTCTCTTCCACCTAGATTAAGAAGAATAGATAATTAAGTATCTTTTCATAACGAATTAACACAAACTAACAAATATTAAGCTATAAATATAGCATAAAATCATCAATATTTTAGGCCTAATAAATATCCCCAAACTTAAGATTTGCTAGTCCCTAGCAAAGAAGTAGAATAAGAAAATTAAACTTTTTAAAGAACATAAGATACTTTAATGGGGTGCCTCAAAGATTGCATAACATAACAATTTTCAAATGGTTTTAAAGTAATTATGTGGCTCAATACCTTATATTCCATCCAGCATATGTGATACTTCCAATGTGTGTGTGTGGAAATCAATTTATACACTCAATATCATGCATTTGAATAAATTTACAAGAATTAGAGATTGATAATAAAGTATGAACTATCATATGCTTGACTTAATTACCATAGTCCTCTAATGTAGGCTAATGCACCACCTTGAATCATTAGATCTTCGTGGCTTCTATTGTTAAGGTCAAAGGTATGGCTAGAAGAAAGAAAATGATAGGGTAAAATAAATAAATAAAAAAGCTAAAATTAAATATCAATGAATAAATCACTTATAAAATTTGTTTCTTTCTTAGAACTTATTTTCTTCTTTCCTTCCTTTAACTTCACATAGCTCTCAATATAAACTCACAAATCTCCTATATGTCCTTTTTGTTGTATTTTTTTTCCACATCCCATATATTTTTTAGCACAATTGTTTTGCTTTTCTTTTTTCCTTTCTTTTCTTTTCCACTAAACCCTTAAACTTATTTTATTTCTTATTACACATTCAAACCTCCAATTTACACAAAAATATATGCTATAGTCAAATTCACCAAATACTTAACCTCCAAACTTCATTTTTTTTTTCAACTCTTCAACAAAATAACAAGCTTATATTCACATCAATCAAATTAAAGTTCTCTTTATAGTATGCTCAAGGTAGGGAAAAAAAATTTAAGACTCATAGAGGGAAAGTAAATGTTGTTTAATGAACTAAAG
The DNA here is from genome assembly GCF_031755915.1 of Ziziphus jujuba. NCBI lineage: Eukaryota > Viridiplantae > Streptophyta > Magnoliopsida > Rosales > Rhamnaceae > Ziziphus > Ziziphus jujuba. The sequence continues at coordinate 24,065,352 of NC_083379.1, forward strand.
GCTCTAATGCATCTTTATATATCCTAAAGGCTCAAACAAAGTACTAGTGGAAAATATTATTTTAGGTAGGTTTGAAAGACCCAAACTTAAACAAAGAAGGCCTAAATCATATTTTTAGTAACGCATTTACCTAGGATTTCACCTCAGGTAATAATCAAGCAAGTTTTGGAGTTCAATTGATAATAAAGTACTCTAATTCATGCAAAACCTTCTTCAAAATGCTATCTAAATCATGCATTATTTATTATGTGCTCAAAATTTATTGAAAGTAACAATATGTGAATATATAACTTCAGGCATTTAACATTCACAAAAACAATTACTTTTTTCAGTAATAAAAATCAACCAAATAAAACAAACACAAATTGAAAGAAAAAATATTTTTGGATTTTTCAAAACTTTTATGAAGGAAAATAAAAACTAAAACTAACATGCATAAAAACTAATAAAAACACTTATATCACAAGATTTAAAAAATGCAAAGCATGCTTTTCACCCCCAAACCTAAAATGGACAATGCCCTCACTGTAGAAAACATAAAATAAGGCAAAAGTAAATAAAAGGTAAAGAATACTCTCCTTTGAAGACATGGAATGCTTCTCACATTGTGAAAACTTAGGAAAAACCTACATTATGCATTTTCCCTACACACCATGTGGCCAAAGAAAACGGCATGTGCTCATGCAAGTTGAAGATACAAAGCATGCTTTTCACCCCCAAACTTAAAATGAACAATGCCCTCATTGCGAAAAAATATAAAATAAAGCAAAAGTAAATAAAAGGTAAAGAATACTCCCCTTTGAAGACATGGAATGCTTCTCACATTGTGAAAACTTGGAAAAAACCTACATGATGCATTTTCCCTACACACCATGCAGCCAAAGAAAAGGGCACATGTCCATGCAAGTTGATGCACTCCAATGCATATTCGAGGTGATTGTACTCCAAAAATCTAGCTTTAGACTTGAAATTCTTAACATTCATCTTTTGTACCTAAACATCTTAAAACCTTGCAAGAACTCAAACAAAACACATCAAAACATCCTAAAAGCAAGAAAACAACTAAAAACAATTAAAATAAATAGATAAATAAAAGGTAAACAAAGAAACTTGGGTTGCCTCCCAAGAGCACTTGTTTAAAGTCATTAGCTTGACTCTCTCTTTTTAGATTTAACCTGGATTAAATATGTAAGTGATGTCATCCTCATAATATTGTCCAAGCTTATAATATAGAAATTGTGCATAATGATAATCTTGTGGCCTTCGAAAACTTTTAACTCCTTGTACTATATAAGTCTCAATTTGAATTAAAAGTATGAATTGAAGTTTCTTTTTGGTATTTTGGATTTTCTTAGGCCTAAAAATACTTTGGTTGTTTTCTTTTAGGATGCATTCAGCCTCAATTAAATGTTTTGAGCATGTATATACATCTTGGGCTCTTGAAAATTCCATATTTGGCTTGAAAGGTTTAGATTTGTTATCTTGTTATCTTGATGATCCTTAAGCACTTTTTGCACTAAATTTGGAGTAAAATTAGAAAATTCCCATGAACTAGTGATAGTGCATTAAGAAACTACTTCCGACGAACAGGCTTGGTCATATGTGTGTACCTTGTTAAAATTCTCCAAAATTGAAGATTCTTGTTACATTTCACTCTTTATAGACTCTTCTTCATGTTCCTTAAACCCTTTGTCATCATTATGTGTTTCTTGAAAGAATTCAAATTCATCACTTTGCTTATTAGAAGTAATCTCCATGTTACTTTCCAAGTCTTCTTGAGTTCTTTGTGGAAAATTTGCCATTGGTTGCTCCAATTGAACTTGAAAGTTTGTACTTGAAGAATATTGATCATGGAACTTGCCAATTGCCTCATAACATTTAGAAAATGTTTCCCTAAAGCTTTCCATAGACTCGATCAAATATGTGCTCACTTGATAATTTGAAAGATCTCTCCATCTAAAATTATATGTGATGGAATAAGAGTTTTGTTGCTCCAGAAAGTTTTCGAATGGCTCCTCCAGAGCAAAAGGATTGCCCACTTGACAATTTTCACTTAGATGATTGCCTCCACACCATTGACATGTTATAGCTTGAACCCTAAAATTTGCAATTCATTTATATTGTCCTGAAAATCTTGAATTGAGTCTTTTGGAGCAAAAGGATTCCCCACTTAAGTGATTTCCTCCACACCATTCACAAGATATAGCTTGAACTCCAAAATTTGCAACTAGTTTAGACATGATAGCAAGATTCTTTCGTAACTTGGTAAAATTTTCACTTGGATAACTAGTTGGCACCCCATAATCCCAATAAGGTTGATGACCCTAAGCTTGATATTCCATGATTTCCTAAAAAGAAAACACTCACAAAACAAAAGTTCAAATTAATTGCAAGTTGATCAAGCGAATAATTAAAATTAAACCCTACTATGCAAACTAAAACTGAAAATAACAAAGATAAACAAAAGTTGAAAATAAGAAAAATAATGTTTGAAGTACTACTAAACCTAATTTGAATTAATATTAATGCCTTAATCCCCGACAACAACACCAAAAACTTGGTGTGTAAAATCGACTTGCAAGTGCATGAATCGTTTTCAAATAATAAAGTGGAAAAAAAAAAAAGGTTGTCGTACCCAAGGGATAAAGAATAAAGTACTAAAGATAATTAGCTTTTGGTAATATTTGAACGAACAATTAAGATGGCAATTCAAAATTAAATAAACTAAGTTAAACAAAATTAAGCAATTAAACTAAATCAATTTCAAGTAAGAGAGTGAATTTAATAATTATGAATACTATGACATTTGATTTAGCCACTAAATATTCCACTTTAATTACTTAAATATGTAAATTTAATTAACTAGTAATAGTAATTTTGTTAACTACACTTAATCACAAAATTAATCAGAAGTAGTTTCCACTCACAATTGATAATATTCACATAACCTAATTTATTCATTCCGGCCTATAAATTAAATCATGTAAATTCATTAAGCATAGATTAAGCAAATAATATGACATGAGATATAACTATTTTCCAATCAATTATACATTCATGTAAATCATTGAAGATCCATAATATTATCATTTTCCAAGCTCAAATATTATTAAAATTATTTATTCTTTTCGGCCTACGAAAGCATTAAGAATACCAATGATTTATTAACAAAACATATTACTAATTAAATAAAATCCAACATATATTAAAGACATTAAACCTTCATAGTTAGAGCTACATCATCGCCCTAGCTATGAACATTAGTTCATGGCAAAAATAAATTCAACATTCATAATTATTAAAAACAATAAGATTCACAATTAAAGAGATAAGAGAAGAGAATAAAAACTATTGAAGAAATCCTCCAAAAGCTCTCCAAGTCGTGGCCTTCTTCTCAAAGCAAACCTATGTTAAACTAAGCTAAACAAAATTAAGCAGTTAAACATTCGGCCCATCTATCCTACAATGCATGTGGCATCATGCATAAGGACCATTTCAACTTGAAGCACTCAATAAGGTAGCAATGCTTGTTAAAATTCTAGGAAGCATATGATGAAGTTACATTTACATATGTACTTGCTTCACCATGAAGCACTTAAAAATTATTGGTGCTTAGGTTCGGCCATGGTGTGCTTTCACGCCACTTTTGTATACTATATATATATGTATAATATTACAATGAATGAATGAATTTTGGTTTTGGGAAAACACCTTAGTTTTCCTTTGAAAACAAGAGAGACACCCATACCGGCCTTGAAGAAAATTCAGCACCTTATTCATAAGCTTTAAGGCCGAGCACTTCAAAACACTTCTAAAATCAATTTCTAGCAATTTTGACCCCTTGTTCTCGTTACATAAACCTTGCCCTAATCTCTCATGAACTAGCAAGACTCAGATCTAAAGGAGATGTTCACTTATGAGTTGATCCGTGAGCTATCTCAGGATCGAAATGAGGGTCAAAGGAAGACAGAAGTATTCTAGGAGACTTAGGAATGGATGATGGAAGACATTATGGATTTGTTACGTCAACAACTATATGTTACTAAAGCCTTGTTGAGTGGCAAAAAGCCAATCACTAGCCAAGAAGTGCTGGTGCAAGCCTTTTCTGCCATATTTGAGGGTAACACATTGAGGACTAATGCATCAACTATTTCGGTTAGGACGAATAGAAATTAAGGACAATCATGTCAGAATGACAATTCCAACCTTATATTCCTCTACTAGTTAGAAACATTTTTCATGTCAAAGGGTCAACTGAGAACCAAAGCTAAAACATTAGAGATAGCTAAGAAGAGCAGATTGTACAGGCCCCTCAGGCGGTACCTCCTCTAATGTAGGCTTTTAAAGGCTCATCTTATGGCTTGCCCCTCAGGCCACACATAATATTCATGGAGGAAAAGGTAAACTTCCAACCTCATGGCTTTCCACCCGTTTGGAATCAAAGTCACAGTAGGGGCATGTTTAATAGTACAACAAAAAATTTTCGTGTGGCCATGATGAAGACCAATATTATTGAGCCGGCTAACATGGCTTGGCATAGAGACACAGAAATAATGTTTAGAATTGGATGAACAACGGTCATGGTATAGATAGAGGGGCATTAAGACCATCATCTGGGAGATAATCGGCTCTATATTCAAAAGAGTTGGTCAACCAATTTACAGAAGGCCTTACTATGTGGCTATTGACCAAATAGAATTCCCAAAACCATTCAAGTTTCTTGAATTCACCTTGTTTTTAGGTGAATAGAATCAATCCACCATGGAGTATATAGACCCTTTATTGTCCAATATGGAGAAGCTACAACTAATGGTTTTTAAAAGCTCTACTTGTTTACAAATTCTTTGACAAGTTCTACTTTCTTTGACATGTTTTACTTTCTCTTAGTACATTTATACTTGATAGGAATTGGAGCGCAAATTCCATGGGCAATTTTATAAGATGAACTATAGATCTCCATGATCAACTTATCATGTTTGCATTAACTGGAAGAAGAATTGGTGGAGAACTTCATTACTCTATTCAAAAAAGCAATGATTAAATGTCATTTAGACATACCAGAAAGGGAGTTTGTCAAGATAGCTCAAAGTAGATTAAGTTATAAGCTTTGAAAAATGTTTGAAGGATGGAGTTGCATGATTTATTCGAGTTAGTCTCTCGGGGTTCTAGGTATGGAAGTATTCTAAAGGAGGAATATCAGAGGAAGAACTCATTCTCAGCGTTCATAGACCTTAATATTGAGATTTATTTGGTTGAGGCTGAGGACTTAATAAGCGAGGACGCTTCTACTAAAATCAATGTAGTTGAAGTAGTTACCACTAGGCCATACGTCTACAAAGCTCTAGCTAGATCAATATAGAACTAAAGAATTCCTCAATTGGTCATAAACACAAAGAAGAATCAGCTCGAGCTGGAGAAGATCTGCAATTTTGGCATTTTCAAGGCTGACCAAATTGTGACCATTTGTTAGCCGACAAGGTAATTAAATTACTTGATTACCATGTTTGGCCAATAGTTGAAAAGATGAAAAAGAAACCATACTACAAGTGACATGGTATGTAGACGTATCAAACTATTCACTACGTGGTGTTCTAAAATGCAAACCAGCCACTAATCGACAAGAGCATTCCACTTGCAGAGTCAAGGTTAATCTAAGACAGTTATCATCTGGAGAGTCTAGAAAAGAGACATCAAATCTAGAAAGGAGTATTTATCCAAAAAGGTTAAATCACCCACTAAAATGCTTTATACTCATTGCAAGCATGGGGTTGAAGATGACAAGAAGTGACCCATAGAGCTATGTGAACTAAATATCCTAAAGTCACCACCAAAGAATTATGGACCTCATATTCCCAAGTTACTGTTCCAGCACCAAAAACCAAAAGTGCAAGATGGACATCGAAAGCTAAACTGTCAATAATAGAGGGGCAACTTAACCCCAAGCTTCAAGTCACCTTTTCGAGGAATAATCGAACATGACTGGTTTCTCAGAAAATGGAGAAGCCAAGGACATTCTAACCACTAGTTACAAAAATGAGTCGCTAGTATCATGTAGAATATGTTTATCAGTGGCTTACTAGGAGTCAAAAAAGATGGATGCAATGTTAATATGTTGAGGAAAAAATAAATGGTGAAGGAAGCAAAGGCTTGTGAGAAGGCCACCCAAAAAAGGCAAGTGACAATACTAACCTGGCCTGAAAATAAGGAATACAAAAATATACTAAAGGAATTGGAGTCACATTTATGAGGCACAAAAGGTAGGCCAGAGAGTTTGAAGAAGATGATCGAAGCCACGGCTAAAAATATTGTCCTCTCATTAAGAGTTGGAATTTTCAGAATGAAGAAAAATTTATGGTTGTGGTAAGGAAATAAAATGCAAAAATTATCCCATATATAAAGGACTTGGATGCTGACTTATGGAAGAAGACATAATCGTTTCTTCAACCAATAAGGAGTTGACAGTTAAATTTGGAATCATGGATGAAGTAATCTGTAACATGGTAATTGTCTTACCACTAACATTTGAAGCTCATCCAAACTAAGCAAGAGTAATAGAAGAGACATCATCCAAAATAGGAATGGCAAGGTAGAGATTATAGAGGAAACTGAACCTCCAAAGTAAGAATCAAGTCTTTTTTAACCATAAGAGATCATTTTGAGGAAGCCGGCCAAAAGGATGGTGCAACGTCTGAAGCTGCTCTACACTACTAATGCTCATCTTAATGGGATGCCCGTGGATAAGATTTTGGTAGACAGCAAAGTCGCAGTGAATATCTTGTTGGTCTACATTATGGCCAAGCTTTGAAAAAGTGATCAAGACCTCATTCCAAGCAAATTGATAGTCAATAAAATTAAAGGAAGAGGTGAAAGTTGTCTTCCTATTGAGATTAACATGGGTGGCAAGTCTACCATGATCGTTTTTTTCATGATGGAATTCTACGCTAGTTGTAACGCTTTGCCTAGTCTGACTAGATGTATGCGAGTCTGTGCATGCCTTTATCACTGCGGTTGTCTTGTAAGAGTCATGGCCTTGAAGGATGCTTGGAAATGTTATGGTACATGAAATTAGATATTGGAGCTAGGAGGTACAACCATCACCATTTGATTAAATTTAAGATAGACAATTTTGGCCACTTTTTAAGATCAAGTCTAGATAACCTAGGCCTTGGTTAAACTTTATGGCCTTTGTCAAAAAGAAAGGTTGAGGTCGTCACCTTCAAAATCAGTTGATGGATGCGGTTAAGCCATGATCGCAGTGTAAGAAGTTGAAATAGAAAGATGAAAATTACCAAAAAAAGGGGCATCAAAGAAAGGTGTTGTCGTAGATTCATGTTGTTGCATCAAGATTGAGTATGCTAAGGGATGTGTCCAGCAGCCTAGACATACTAGAGAACTAAGTTGGTCAATGATGTAATGTCTAGAGGTTTGTCATGGATTGAAAAAGTACAAGGAAAACAAACATTAATGGTGTACCGATGATAATAAACTCAGCTATATGAATAGTACTCTTCGTCACCTATGTTGAAAATACAAGCGTGTACACTTGCAAAATCGTAATAAAGAAAATAAAATACAAGATAATGTTAGATGGAGAGCAATTCGTCTTTGCCTTGGATCTCAAGAGGCTATCACAACAAGTAAATTGATCACAAGATAAATCCCTCAAGAGTCTTCAAAAGCTGCCTAAAGATTCCACCCATGAAATTAAATCCTCAAGTTAATTTGATGCCATATGAGTAGAATGAAAAAGTCCCATCTTTTCGAAATTAAAAAACATTTAACCCTACTTTAAGCAAAAGCAGCCTTTAAAAGAGCATCAGCCACCAATTTCTTCTGAAAGAATATGTGATATAATGTAAGTGATTTAAGATTACAAATAAAGAAGAAGGACATAAATTAAACAATTCCACCATCTAGCTTTTACACACCACAAGACATCTAAAGGTTTATTCTTCAAGGCATTCTTGACATACATCTAATCGCATTCAAACCAACTTAAGTTTCACGAATAAAGCTTGATAAATTCCATGGCTTAAATACTAGCCAACTGTTTAAGTTTAACAGTAAAACCAACACCCATAAAAACACCTTCTAACAAACTTCCTAGAATTATGAAACACACCACTGCCCTTCATAGCTCCAAGACTTTCGATTACAGTCCCATTTGTGCCAGTTCAACAAGCCAACCAAATAATTGGAACAATCTTAGGAGCTTTGGCGGACTAACCCTTGATGCCAAAAGAACTAAGAATTTCAAAATAAGCAACCATGTTAAACATAGCTCATTTTTGTACCAAATTGGCTTTTCTCATTGATTTCCAAACAAAGTATAGAGATAGATCTAAAGCCACATTAACCTCCTAAAAAATAAATATATTTCTAGGATACCAAATAGCTACCAAACCAAAAATATAACCATAGCCCTTAACATATTGAAAAATTGAAAGATTAATTTAATATATTGTTTTTGAAAAAAAGGAAAAAATTTCAATAGATTATTAAATGTCTTAAAGAATATAATACTAAGAAGAAATAACTCTCCTCAATTCCACTCGCATTTTCACAACTTAAGAAAAGATGAGATATAGTTTTCTCATTGCAAAAACAAAGAGGATATTGAGAAGATATAAGGGAGCCTAACCGAGACTGAATATCGTCGATGGGAATGCTATTTTGAAGAACATGCCATCTGACAAGAAACCGAGAGGGAGGAATAAAAGGTGCCTTTAAAATCCAAATAATATGACTTTAGAATATTCTAAATAGGTGTAGCAACATAGATCAGGTTAGCAAAATCCAATTTACCAAGATATTTTTTCTTTAAAAAATCAAAAACAAATGAAAGCTTTATGATAGAATTCTAAACTAATTTAATCAACGGAGATTTATTAAGGGTTACTAGGTTTTATAGACCTAAACCAATTTCTTTACAAGGCGTACATAATTTATCCCATGGCACCACCACTAACCTCCATTAATATGTCATTAATTAAATTAGACCTATATTAGTTTTTCTTTTTTTCTTTTTTTAAGAAAGAGAATTAGATGTATTAGATGCTTCTTGGAAATAGCATCAAATGTAAGTCATGATCTGAATGAAATATCAACGTAGATAAAATTTTAGATTTTACCTAAATGGTCATTTTTGTAATGTTTTTTAATCAATGGTGTGAATGATTTTCCACAAATGAGTTTTATAGGTTTTAAGGGGTATTAATGGCTCAATATTTTAGTTTTTCCTAACATGTGGTTTTGAAGGAATATTGGCTTTTGATAAAAAAGAAGCTTTTCGGAAAAAACAATGTGTGTTTTCACATTCTTCTGGAGCCCCTTTTGCAAAGAGAGAAAAATTAGAGAATACGTTTTTTGCATTGTGTGGGTGGTAAAGCTTAAGTATTGAAAGTTTGTAAAGAAAGATTTAGGTGGCGTTGCATCCAATATCTAAAGCATCAACTGTATCCTTGGATATGAGCGTCACAGAACCATTTGCACCAGTGGGGCAAAAATCATCTTTAAGGATACTGTGGTATCACACAGGCCTCGGACAAAACAAACAAAATCCATATATATACAGGTTCTATCATTTATTTTATTTTTCCTAATAATTTGAACTACATTCTTAAGATGATTTTTCTTTTCCTAATTGTTTATATATATATATATATATGTTCTTTCTATCCTTCAATATATATATATGATTTATTTTTGTGTGTTAATTTTTCCCCTTACCCATGCATGTTAATCTATTTGGGCATATGTTTTTTCCTTTGTTTTGTCAAAATTTTACTCTTATATTTGAGTACCCATGCTTTTGTAAAAATTTGGGTGAATTTCTACTGCCAGAATGCTGGAAAAAGTGGAAAGAATGGAACCGAATAGGCCAACCTGTTTATTAGAGAAACGAGTCAAAAAGACCCTATTGAAAGTTGAAGATGAGTAAAAAAAAAATGGGTAAACAGGCCGGATTTTGTACATGTATGAAGCCTCAATTTTTGCTGGGTTTGACCCAAGTGAAAACCAACCCATGTGTAAATAGGCTACTGTTTAGCCTAAAGCAGAGGCCCAAAACCAAACTTGGCCTGTAAGCAATTTTGGCCCAATAGAATTGGGACACCACATGGCACATAGTGCTAGGGCCATGTGTCATCCATTCAGTGTGGCCATGTGTCGAGTAAAGACATGGGTTGCGTGTCAACAAATGAGAGTGGACATGTATCGTCCAATGGCATGGACACATGTCGTATAGTGGAAAGAGAAACATGTCGATCATTGATAGGGGACACATATCACACCATGGCAAAGCCATGTGGCCGCCAGATGGTGATGTAAGTGCGACACAACAGCAAACATGTCAGCCACCACATCAACAAGACACGTTAGCAGCTTGCTGCCACATCAGCACGTTAACAACATTGCGTGGGTGCCACATCATCATGGGTGCCACATCAGCATGATGTCATCATGACATCATCAATGATATCAGTGATGATGTCAACCCTGATGGGCATATAAAGTAAATTTGCAAGTGTATACAGCAATTTCGTGATATGGTGTATATAGAAATTTTATGGTTGCATACAAACATTTTACGAGTGAATATAGCATTTTATGAGTGTATAAAGAGAAACCCAAAAAAATCACATTGTTGTAATTTCTTGTTGGAAATTTGATTTAATTAGTTTGTTTGTTAGGGTTTAAAACAATAACTAATTCATTTCTATTTTGTGATTTTATAGAAATGGCAAGTAGATTAGATAATATGACTTCTAATACGAGGTCAACTGTGCATGTTGCACATGTGCCAACTTCAACTATTGTGGTCAAAATGTCTACCCTTGCATTGATTGCTATACCTACAAATCATGCTAAGCGACCAGAGAAATTTAATGGAGCACATTTTAAGAGATGGTAACAAAAGATGTTATTTTACTTGACCATCCTAAACCTTATGAGGTTTTCGATTGAAGACGCACCTCCGAGTAATGAGAAGAGTGACAAAAAAACACTCATGGTGGTGGATGCATGAAGGCATTCCGATTACTTGTGCTAGAATTATATCTTTAATAGCTTATTAGATGCGTTGTACAGGATGTACTGTAGCATGAAAATAGCAAAAGAGCTATGGGAAACTTTGGACCCTAAATACAAAGCTGAAAATGCTAGTTCCAAAAAGTTCGTAGTAGGCCGATTCTTGAAATTCATAATGGTGGATTCAAAGCCTTTAATGAGTCAAGTACATGAATTACAAGTGCTCATTTAAGAGATTCATGCTGAAGGGATGATAATTAGTGAAGCTTTTCAAGTAACATCTATAATTGAGAAGCTACCGCCTAGTTGGAAAGACTTCAAGAATTATTTTAAACATAAGATGAAGAAAATAGATGTGGAGACTCTTGTTGGAAAACTTCACATCGATGATGACAATAGAATATCTGAAAAAAGATTTTTGAAGGCCAATATTGTGAAGCATAGTCAAAGCTCCAAGATTAAGAAGAAAACTAGAAGAGATTCTAAGTTGGGGCTAAATGAGGAGTCTCCAAGAGGGCCAAGTTTCAAGATAAATGCTTCAACTATGATAGGATGGATCACAAAGTAGCAGACTACAAGCTGTCGAAATGGAAGAAGAATAAAAAGGCACAGATAGTGGAGCAAATCACTGGAGACATTGATGATATCATTTCAATGTTGTTGTCTCTAAATGAACCTTTTGGGATCAAACTCTAAAGGGTGGTGGATTGATAATGGTGAAACCCACCACGTATGTTGAGACAGAGTTTGTTCACTTCCTTCGAAGCAAGTAAAGATGGGGAGAAGTTGTTCATAAGGAATTTTACCACGTCTAAATCCAAATAGAGGGCAAGTGGTCCTAAAGATGACCTTTGGAAAGAACCTTACTCTAAACAATATGTTGTATGTTCTAGACATTCATAAGAATTTGGTATCAGGATTACTTTTGAGCAAGCATGGTTTTTGTTTAGTGTTTTAGTCAGATAAGGTTGTTTTGCCTAAGTATGGAATGTTTATGGAAAAATGCTATATAGTCAATGATTTGTTTAAACTAAATGTAATGATTGTAAAGCCTAATGAAATTAATAAAGCTAATACTTCTTCTGTTTACTTGCTTGAGTCTTCCAAGTTACAGCATGGTAGACTAGGTCATGTTAATTATAATTCTCTGCGGAGATTAATTAACTTGAATCATATTCCCATTTTTGAAATCATTCCAAACATAAATGTGAAACTTGTATAGAGGCAAAAACAATGAGGTTATCATATCAAACAATTGAAAGGAATACTGAACCTTTGGATTTAATCCATAGTGATATATATGACTTGAAATTCACACCAACTAAAAGAGGTAATAAGTATTTTATCACATTTATCGATGATAGCATGAAATATTTCTATGTATACTTACTTAAGAGTAAAAATGAGACAATAGAGAAATTTATTTTCTAGAAAACTGAAGTTGAGAATCAACTCAGCAAAAAGATTAAAGTAATAAGAAGTGATCGTGGTGGTGAATATGTAACTCCACTTGGTGAGTATTGTGCCCAATATGGTATTAGACATGAAGTTACTCCACCATATTTACCACAGTTAAATGGTGTGGCTAAACAGAAATATCGTACCTTGAAAGATATGATGAATGTGATGCCGATAAGTTCTTGATTATCTCAAAATTTGTACGGGAAGCCTTTTTGTTTGCGAACTATCTTTTAAATAAGGTGCCTCGGAAGATTTAAGTAAAGACGCCTTATGAGCTTTGGAAAGGAATACAAACTTCATATAAATACTTACAAGTGTGGGATATTTGGCCAAAGTAGTGGTACCTACTTCTAAGAAAATAAAAATAGGTGCAAAAATAGTTGATTACATCTTCATAGGTTATGCTCAAAATAGTAGTGCATATCGGTTTCTTATGTATAAATATGAAATTCTTGATATATATAAGAACACGATAATGGAATCGAGAAATACATTATTTTTCGAGCACATTTTTCAGTACAAGTTTACAGAAGGACTGAGTTCATTTAAACAAATATATAATGCTATCAATGAAAATAATCATGATAGGGATCAAGAAAAGGTGACTGAAGTTAAGACTAAGGTTGATCTCTGGATTTTCTTACTTAAATGCTTAAAAGTGAATCTCAAAGCTTTCAAAAAGCTGTAAACTCTCCTAAAGGGAATTTATGGAAAGAAGCCATAAAAAAATAAGATTGATTCTATCTTGCAGAATCACTCCTTGAAGTTAGTAGATCTTCCTCCAGGCTATAAACTGTTGAGTCACAAATGGGTTTTTACAAGAAGAATGAAAAAAGATGGAACAATAGATAAATACAAGGTGAGGCTTGTAATTAAGGGATATAATCAATAAGAAGGCCTTGATTATTTTGATACATATTATCCAATAACGAGAATAAATTCCATAAGAATGGTACTCGCAATCGCTGCATTGCAAGATCTTGAAGTATATCAAATGGATGTTAAAACAGCCTTTTTTAATGGAGATCTTGATAAAAAAATTCTACATGAAGTAACCTGAGGGTTTCTTTGCACTGGGACAAGAAAAGAATGTTTGTATATTGATGAAATCCTTGTATGGACTAAAACAAGCTCCAAAGCAATGGCACCAAAAATTTGATAGTGCTATGCTAAATGATGGATTTAAAATAAATGAGTGTGACAAATGTGTTTATGTAAAAGATAAGGAGAATGGATACATCATCCTTTGTTTGTATATAGATGACATACTCATTGTAGGTAATAATAACAGTATGCTCCGAACTACAAAAGCCATGTTAAAATCTAAATTTGACATGAAAGATATAGGGCATGGCGATGTGATTTTAGGAATGAAAATCACTAGGACTTTGAATACAATCATTTTTAATCAAGTACATTATGTAAATAAAATACTGGCTAAGTTTAGTAAAGACGATACTGGTATAGCCAGAACTCCCATGAGTTTAAACTTATCCAGGAATAAATGGAAGAGTGTATCTCAAGTGAATTAAGTGAGGGTGATTAAAAGTCTAATGTACCTAAGGATTTGTATAAGATCAGATATAGTCTACGCTATAAGTAGATTGGATAGATACATAAGTAATCCAAATAAAGATCATTGGAAAGGAATTATTAGAGTATTAAGGTACTTACGATACATTCATGATTACGTGTTGCACTATACAAGATATCCTGTTGCTTTAGAATGATACAATGATGCAAATTGGATATCAAATATCAAGAATTCAAAATCCATTAATGGCTATGTGTTCACATTAATAGGTGCAACCATAACATGGAAGTCCTCAAAACAAACTATTATAGCTCGATCTATGATGGAATTTGAGTTTATTGCATTAGATAAATATGGTGAAGAGGCTGAATGGCTACGTCAATTTTTAGAGGACATTCTAAGGTGGCCTAAATATGTGCCAGCGATAAGTATACATTGTGATAGTCAATCTGCGATTGGCAGAACACATAATATTATGTATAACGAAAAGTGTAGACACATTCGTCGTAGAAATAATTTCATTAGATAGTTAATCTCAACTGAAGATAACATTACGGATCCGCTATCTAAAGGATTAAATAGAGATTCAGTTGAGAAGTCATCGAGGGGAATGGGATTAAAGCCCGTAAGGAAAGTAAATATAATGGAAACCCAGCCTAGTTAACTGGAGATCCCAATATCTATGTTCAATGAGAGAACGTAATTATAAAGACTGATATAGATTATTGTGGGGGTTAATCCTCTACCCATTCTTTTAATGAAACAGTGATAGATGAAGGTAAAGTATAAAGTATACTTTTAATGATTCCTATATGTCTGTGTTTGGTAATATATGCATTATCATACTGATTACATTGGTAATGTACCAGGAAAGTATCATGTGTGAACTATATTATCATTTACACAAACAATGAAATGGTTTAAAGATATCATATCTACCATTAGTCAGTAAAGTAAATATGGTCTCATAAGGGAAGGTTTAAAGAGTAACATTCACCTAGCTTATGCAGATTCTCATACCATTTGAGTCTTGCATTGTCCCTAGTTGTTAAATCATTCATGTGGGGGATTGTAACATTTTCTAATTAATGGTGTGAATGATTCTCCATAAATGAGTTTTATGGGTTTTAATGGGTATTAATGGCTCAATCTTTTAGTTTTTCCTAACGTATGATTTTGAAGGAGTATGGGCTTTTAAACGAAAAAAAAAAGTTGTTTGGAAAAAAACAACATGTATTTTTACATTCTTCTGGAGCCCCCTTTGCCAAGAGAGAAAAATTAGAGAATACATTTTTTGCATTGTGTGGGTGGTAAAGCTTAGGTACTAAAAGTTCATAGAGAAATATTTTGGTGGTACTGTATACAATATCTAAAGCATTTGTTGTATTATGGGAGATGAGTGTCACAGAATCATCTGCACCGATGGGGCGAAAATCATTTTAAAGACACTGTCATATTACACAGGTTTCAAACAAACCAATTGAAATCCATATATATTCATACAGGTTCTGTAATTTATTTTATTTTTCCTAATTTTTTGAACTATAGTTTTTCAATGAGGCTTTATCACCCACCTATTATAACAAGTAGATCATCAACCAAAGGTGACTGGCTCTTTTGGTGGCCCTTTTATTTTGGCTTAACCATTTCACATACTCAAAGGGAATTCAAGCTCTAAAGTTGATAATAATTTAACAAAAAAAAGAAAGTTCATTTACATTTAGGTAAATTACAATTTATATTTATAGCCCCTTATAAGTTGGATTTTTTTGCACATCATTTTTATTTTGAAAAATATCATTATACTCCCTTTGGATTTCATATTCTTGTTTCACTTTGTATCCTTTATGTAACATCCAAGCGTTAAAATTTTTTCATTTCTTGCTCTCTAAGTGATTTTTTGTGAAACTTTACTTGCAATTTAATTCTCTTATTTGAATTCCTTTGGAAATTGGTGATGAAATTTTTTTAAAGCTAATTTTGGGTCATAAATTTTTTTTGGAAATTCAATTTTCTTACCATTATATGTACATATGCCCAATTATTCTTAATAAACAAGAAAAATTGTTTTAATTTAAAATTAAAGAAATTCCAATTGGCATACATATATATATATATATATATATGTTGGGTTGGGAATTTTTAAATCAAGGGCATTTTTAGGAGGATAATTGGTAAAGGGGTACATTGGAATCACATTTGGGCATGCAGGACATATGTGACATTTTGCATGCAACAACCCTTTGAAATTTGTAAAGTACACCAACCACCAACCACTTTTGTCTATATCTAGCATCAACACTACCAATTCATTTCACTCCCTCCCATTCTTCCTCTCCACCTCTTTTATTTCTTCTTGAAGAAATGAAAGCACCAACATTGCAATTCCAGTTGATTTTCTTTTCTTCTTCTTCTTCTTTTTGTTTTTTTTTTTCCCCAAACCCTATGGCTACCACATCCTTCTAGTTTTCCATTTGCTTGGTTTTTCAAACAAGAACATTTTAAGCTTTTTCTTCTTCTTAAAGCTTACAACTCTACTTGTTTCTTTCAACAATTTTTTTCTTTTGTTTGGTTGGATTTCAACTATATTTTGGGTATTTAAATTTTGAGTCAAGATTTCTTCTTTCATGTGGAGTATTGCTAAAGAAAAAGGGTAAGTATTCATGGATTCTTGAATTTTTGTACATGCATGTTGGATTTGAAGATGGATCTTTGAATTTTGAATATTGCATATTGGCTTTAAGCTTGGATCCTTGTAGTTTGCAGTAGGATTGTTGATTTTGATCAGACATGCATGCCATAGATTACCTTTGTTCAAGTGAGTTTTGAATTTTTACAAGATTTTCCTTGAATATTGTTGGTTAATTGTCATGGATTTCAATTTCTTGAAGTTTATGGAGTTTGATTTTTGATATTGGATGTTGTGGGAGTTGCTTGAGAATGGTTTTGTAGTTTGATGGAGTTGCATGTTAAATTGAGAGTTTGGAGCTTGGATTGAACTTTTTGTTGGAAAATTTTGTGAAATGCCAAGACTCTGATTTTTTTCTTTCTTTTTTTTTTTTTTTTTTTGTTTCCTATGATGATGATGATCTGGGGATTTTATTTTGAATTTGTAATTGCTTTTGTAATATGATTGAGGTTAAAAATTGGAATTTGCATGCATATAAGTTTGAGGCTGGGATTTTATTTTTGGATTTTCTCAATGTTTGATTTTTGGAATCCTTGGAATTTATGGAGTTTTAAATTGTTGCAAATGGAATTCTGAATATGAAAACTTATTGGCCGAATGATTATTGCTTGATTTAAAGGGAATTGTTCTTGTTTTTTTTGGGTTTGGTATCTTTTGGAAGGAAATTGTGTTTCCTGAAAGTTTGGAGTTGAGTTTTGGATTTATTAAGTGATCTATGTGGATGTGTTGGGATTATTGAAATTGATTTCTAATTTATTGATAAGTTGGAATCATTGATTAATTTGTGGAATTTGGTTTGTATTTTGTTAGTGGTTGAGATTTATGTTTGGACTTGGTTTATGAAAGTACCTCATTGTTTACTCTAGAATTAATTATGCATGGTTCTCCACTTCGTTAATGTAATACACCACTTCTACTGGCGAGCCTGTCACTCTCTACCAATAGTGTCCTCAATTTAGCCACTGAATAGTTGCTGTTGGATTTAAAGGGAATTGTTTTTGTTTGATTTGGGTTTGGTATCTTTTGGAAGGAAATAGTGTGTCTAAAAGTTTGGAGTTTAGTTTTGGATTTATTAAGTGATCTATGTGGATATGTTGGAATTATTGAAATTGATTTCTAGTTTGTTGATAAGTTGCAATTATTGGTTAATTTTTGGACTTTAGTTTGTATTTGTTGGGGGTTGAGACTTATGTTTGGACTTGGTTTGTAAAAGTACCTCACTGTTTATTTTAGAATAAAATTTTCATGGTTTTCCACTTCATTAACGTAACACTCTACCTCCACTGAAGAACATATTACTCTTTGCCAATATTGTCCTTAATTTAACCATTGCACTTGGTGTGAAATTTTTTGTTTAAAGCTTCTCAGGAAGTTAGCCACTGCACTTAGTATGGGAATTTTTAATTCAAAACTTTCCAAGAGGTCAACCACCACACTTGGTATGAGATTTTTTGTTCAGAACTTCCTAAAAGATCATCCATCCTAGGACTACTCTCACTTGAACACACTTGACTTCAAAGTTCTTTAAAATCCTAAAGCCAACCGCTCTAAACAGACCTCGACATTATGAGAGTGATTATTATTATATTTGAATCATCCCCTAATCTATACCTAGAGGATGTGGGATTGGATATCAGATAGCTTGTAAATGTCCGGCACTCATCCACACTGGTCATCACATCTAAGTTAAAAATGATTGTTTATGAGTGGACTGCTTGATCTTTTGGGATGTTTATGGACTAAGTTGTGGTTTTAACCTAGCATAGGAGCACTTGAACAAGTTTGGTGAAGAGATCCATTTGTGGACTACTTTTGTAAGAGGCATAATTTATAAGTAAGACTTTTTCTAAAACCCTTTTTCCTTATATATTTATATATAATGCATCATGCATGGCATGCATTTGAAGATATTGTGATTTCTAGATTTATTTGAATTCTTTTTACTGAAATTGGAAATTAGAATGGAAGTTTTATCGATATGTTTAAATTGATTTACTTATTGGGTATCATGGTTTTGGGAAGTGGAATGATCCTATTTCTTCCAAAGTTGAGTGGTATTATATTTTTCTAAAATTTATATTAATCTTTTTTGCATATGGAGAGAAGCATTAATGTATTTTTGGTATGAGGCAATTATGGAGAGTACAATCTAATTTGGGAAATGTAAATGGGGTTTTCTTGCATTACTTTGCGTATGACATATTTCGCATACACTAGTTTTGGCATTTGAATTAACTGGAAGGAAGGATTTTGTTAAAACAATGGTTTTAGAAAATTATCTAAAGTTCTTAGTTTTATATATTGACATTTTGGTTTTGGAAAAGTGGTTTTTGACATTCGTTGGAAAAGGCTTGTTTTACCTAAACAATATCTAGCATTGATTATGTTTTTAATAAATTATTTGAATTCTAGTATTATTTGATTTGGAAATGATTTTGATTTAACTATTTGAGAAGTGTTGCTGGATTAAATGAAATTGATTTGATATTCTAGATTTGATTATGAGATTCCTAGGTTTGGTCTAGCGATGATTTAGACCTAGAGCTTGCTTGATCTAGTATTAGATAATGGTTTAGGCCTAAATTTTACTTGGCCTGGTATGCAAATATGGTAATAGATTTGGTCAGAAACTTGCTCTACCTGTAATATGATTATTCGTTGCATATCTTAAGTATAGTTAGTTCATTTAATGACTTATTAAGAAGCTCGGCCCTTTCCTCACTCTTTGAGGGAGATGGGTGGATCGTGACATGATTGCCAAGCTTTCAATTGAAGAAGACCATGAATTTGAATAAAGTGTTTAGCATTTGCAGAAATATAGTATTCATTCGCAAAAGTATATAAAGACGAGAGGTCTCCAATCGCCTTGTATAATTATCACTAAATGGACTTCGCCATAGAAAATCATCCACTTATGGTAGAATGAGAAATTATCAAGATGAAAGAATCAACAAGAATAACTATAAATATAAGGGAAAAAAAACAAAAAGAATCCTTTCCTTTTTCTTTTTTTTTATAATTCCTATGATGAAATGATTGGAGCTTATTGATAGAAAAGAATTTAGTTCTTGAAGCTTGCACTATTAGTCTTATGATTTAATTATTGAAGATTAATTAATACACAGATTATTAGCTTTTATGCTGACATGTCCTTTAGCTTGGTATGGTCCCACCAAGGACTAGAGCTAGGTATTAGTATGGAGACATTTTCCTGTGTATTATATATATGTAGTATTATTTTTATCTTTGTAATTTGGAATGAAAATATCCTAACTTGATATTGGAGGCAGTGAAAAAGAATCTGTCATCGACTAATATTTTCCTCAGTCACGAAGATGGTATATGTAATTAAATATTATGGTTATTTTTCCTGTCCAACATGTACTAATCGATTTTGTACATGTGCTCAAAACATGGTTTTGGTACAAAGGTTTTTTTCTTTCAAAGGTTTATTCATGTTTTATTCTTTCTTGAATCACAAGACTTTGGCAAATTGCATTGTAATGCATTATTGCATCTCATGATTATATCAATTTTGTTATATTGTTTTATTAGTATATTTTGTTTGGGTGTCCAAAACCTTGCTCACTGAGTATTTGTATTCACCTTTCTTTACCTAATTCCTACAGGTAGTAGTTGAGATTTAATAAGTTACGAAGGTCCAAGTTTTGGAATTAGAGTTCCAAATTGAGATTAAGCTAGAGCGGTGTTAGGGTAGCTAATGTTATCCTAGGAAAAATCTTGGAAAAGTTGAATCATATCACTTTAATTAGTGGTTAACTTATGTATTGAATTCAAAGAGATATTTTTAACCATTTGCAATGAGTAATTCATTTATTATTTCATTATTATATTCTTTTACATTTGTTTTAAACTAACAATTGTAATTTCTATTTTATGACTGTTTAACAATAATGCTAGAATTACTAAAAATATTCATTAAATTTGTTTGCCAAACAATACCGTAGATGATATGATAATATTTAATTAATTTATTTTTTAATTGATTTATCAATTTAAGTATTCACTTATCCATATTTAAGTTATATAAATACGTCTACTAATTTATGTTTTAATAAATGATATTTGATCAATAAATTTAGTAACTATTTTAACGCCTGTAGCATTTATTGTTTTTCTTAGACATAAATGCTGTGAAAATAACTGTTGAAGTGTGGCAATTTTGCCACTTAATGGTGCATGCATTACCCAACTAGCATGAACACCTTGGTATCACCTTCTTTCTTTTTATGAGTTTATATTTTCTTGTATGTTTTTAATTCATGTAAGGTATATTTTGATGATGTTTTGTGCCTAAGTTATTTATGTAAAAGCATAGGCAAAACTATGCAGAAAAGAGTATGAACATTATGCTTGAAATGCCTATGGTACTAGATTCATAATTTCCAGCAATATAGGTCCACTGTTTGTGTTAAATCTTAAGCTAAAAACAGAGTTTTGGACTGAAATTTTGAGGAACTTCTGCAGACATATATATAAGACTATGGTCCAATTTTTAGGTTAAAATGACATAGGAAAGTCTATTTTCTATTCCAAACAGATTTCTATATTTGATGAGCCCAATATGCAGAGTATGGATCAGTTTTGGAGTTGTTCGGCCCACGATCTTGTTCCAAAACCTTCCTAACTCTTGGGACAATATTTATTGATGACCAAGGTTGCTTCAAACCAAGTTTCATAAGCGGATACAAAGGAAATTAAGTAGGTGAAGCTAGTTTGGTTGTTTACCAAACTGGTTAAACAATAGGAACTTAGTTCAAACCATATGCCACTTTTTACTATATTCGGAATAGACATATTGCAGCTGGTTTTTACCTCTTTTGTGTATAAAAAGTTAGGTATTGACCATTTTACTTTTTAAATTTCAAATGCTTTACTCATTTTGTAAGTTCACATGCTTGGCATGTGTGAACTAGTTGTAATTTCAAGGTTATATTGTTAAATGAATGAAATGGCTACACATCAAAGCCTCATTTTCAAAAACCAATGTGGTCTTCTTATCCTTGTCTCTTTTTCAACATCTTAGAACACTCTGAGAACCCTAAAAACCAGAAAACATCATAATCAAAACCTAAAAATACAACTCACACATAACAATTCTCAAGAGCATCACCAAAAGCTTGCTTGTTGCTAACATTTCAAGCTAGCTTGCTCTTGGTCATAACCTTCTCACCCCAACAATAACTGGGTAGTCAATGAATTTAAAAACCAATTCTAACTAATCTTTGTAAATGGCTTTTTTTTGTATATATGTTTAAGAAAAATGGTTAAAGTGAAACAAAAATTAAATGCCATCAGATTATAGAGGAATTTTGCAAAATAGAGATGCATATATGCAAAAAAGGGGATAAAGTGAAATTTACCTTTTTTGTTTTCTCTTTTATAGTTATAGTTATCAATTTGCTTATAAATAAAATTAACACTATAATTTTCAGCTTTATCTACCTGTAGGGAGGGAGCACCCCTACCTACTAAATCAGCTGTGTCAGTCTCGGACTAATCTGTCTAATTTTTATTTATTTATTTATTTATTTATTTATTGGTTGTAATCTGATAGTGAGGTGGTAGATGGAATTCAGGAAAGAAACAACATAATGAAATTGGAAATATCATGTTATGAATTGGCAAGAGTAGTGGGTGGGGTGATTAGTATTCCCAGACGCTTCTGTATTTTTCTGAATGCAGTTGTGACACATCAGAGTACTGCTGCGCATTATAACTTAATTACTAAATATGAACTCTTGGTGAGATGGGGCTATATATCCCTTAAGGACAAACAAAAGTACCTTAGTCGGTTAGTCCCAACTTGCATGGTACCATATATGGTCCCGATTAGCTACTTGGGTTAGTTCTTTCTATAACTGGATATATATATATATATATATATATGTCCATAAATATTCTGTGGGTAGATCATGAGTCTGCTTGTTACAAATTCAAATATCTGGCGTGATTTGGTTACTCGTTGTTTTATAGCTTTTTGTCGTTACTTTCCTTTATCGTTATATATAATTTATTTATTTTCAAATTCTTGTTGGTATTATCTAATAATTATTATTAATTTATCAATCATCCCAAATAACTATAAATTATCTAAGGGGAAAAAAAAAACCGTTTTGAACTGTTTTTTGCTTTATTATTGTCATTCTTTTTCTATCTAAAGTTTATATTAGATATAGCAACGTATCATATTTAATCATATTCGTTTTATATCTTTATGTTAAATTTAAGCAATCTAAACATGACCTACTAAGTTTTCGTGTAAAAATAATTAAATTTAAACCCATTATTAAATTAGTATAATTTATTATCCGATATATTGGCTCATTAAGAATATATAAAAATTTAAAAATTCAAATTTGACGTTGGTTTCAATGATAAATTTAATTTTTTTTTAAATTTGCATATAGAGTTACTTGTTTCTAAATTTTAAAAAATTAGATTAAAAAAATAACAAATCAATACACGAACTTACAAAATTACAAATATACTCCTCTTTAGTGAATTTAATAGGTTTATGGTGTATTATTGTATTTTATCTGTTAAAATATATTAATTTATTGAATCTTATTAGATAAAACTGATATGGATCAAATCCGATATCATCAATCCGAACAAATAAATTATCGTATGAGTTCATATTATATTATCATGTCCTATAAGATTTTACTATATATTTTAAGAAATTTTCGCTACCACACTAACTAATATAAACTAATATTTAAAATAAGAATAATTACACACAATTAAATTAATTAGAAATAAAAACCAGCGTATACCTAATCAAATTAGAGATTGATAGAAAGAGAGAGAGCAAATAGAATAAACAGATTGACTTAATACTACACACAGAATGACTATTGTTGTTTGAACTGTACCTGACTATTGTTATATACGCTGTCCTGGAGAACATCGAGCGAGAAATCTAACTACTAGGTCTTTTCCAGAAGAAAAGAGTCAATAAACATTAGAATTTTTTGTAGAGTTATTAATTAGTCAAAAAGATTTAGGCCAACATTGGGTGGAAATGAAGTTGGAGAAATTAAGTAACCAATCCGTCATTCTCGAAGGAAAAAAAATAAAGGAAATGAAGTATATATGTGGTTATCTATGAGAGAAGTCAAAAATTGGTTCAGTCTGAACAATATGCTCCCCGCTTAGCTAACTGGAGTCCAGTGGTTCAACAACTAATTGCTGATAAACATCGTGGAGAACTTTAGAAAGTGCGCGCCCCTCCACGTTACGTTGACTGAGACAAGTTGGAGGAAACATGTATATGTATATACAGCTAGGCGCCTCTACCATATAATCATCATTACACATGTTAGACTTTCTACAAGAATCCTTTCCATTTCTTTGAAAATAGAGGATTTCAGTTTAGTTTAATAAAATTGTGCCATCTCAACTTTTTTTAAAATCTAGTGTCATTACTATTTAACTTGGAAACAATTACATTAATCATTGATTGGTTTTAATTTCTTTACATGATTTAAAATGAAAAATTAATTAATAAAATATGTGTATTAAAAATTGAATTGCTAAGAGAAAAATCAAAATGTTATATACTATATATTTCCATGATTATTACGTTTTGGAAATACTTATAGTTAAATAATAAATAAATTAAAATCAAAGAAGGATTTTCCTTGAGTTGGCCGCTAAAATATTTTTCCAAACTACCATTTTCACCATATTTTAAGGATTTTTTTCCTTTTACTTCTCATATAATTTTTATGATCTTGCATAGTAAATCCAATATCATCATAGCCACCAGCGTTCTTCCCCATAAGATGATAAGAATCTCTTAATCTTATTTCAGATTCATATGCCAAATCAAAATCAATTTCAACAACTTGGGCTTTAGGCATATTCCTTTGTGATGGCATCAGATGTGCCAATGTTGGAAGACGAAGATTATGATTATGCTCATACACGAAATTAGTCACCATATATTTTTCATTGTCTCAATTAGGAGCAATCACTAAGCGTGCATGACAACTTGTCCTTTAACGCTGTAGGCATGTTTGAAATGACAACCAACATCTTCATAGCTTCCTCTGTTATCGAATCTCTTTCCTTACAACTAACTTTGTTTTAGTTTCTTTACTTTTAATTTATTTTATTATTTAATAATAATTTTTTTTATAAGGGAATTATCATGGAAATATATTATATTTTGATTTTTTTCCTTGAGAATAATTAATTAACAATTCAATTTTAGATACACATGTTATAGTAATTAATTTTTTATTCTAAATCATATAAGAAAATTAGCACCAATCAACGATTAATATAATTGTTTCCAAGTTAGTAGTGATGACATGGAACAACGCTAAAAAGCTAATGTAGCACAATTTTGTTGAGCGAAATTGAAATCCTCCATTTCAAGGGAAATGGAGAGGATCCTTGTCCATTAGACATTGGCTTTAGCCTTTTAGGTTTGATTTATTTGTTTAATTTTCTGTCATTTTTTAAAAGATAAAAGTAAAAAGAATATGAGACTTTATGGAGAAATACATTCCCTAGGTGTAGTGCTTTTGAATGGTTAATTATATTTTAATATCCTCTAGTTTGGAAAGTTTCGTTCTTGACACTCTAATTTAAAAAAGTTCTAATTTAGGCCTTGAAGTTTCAATCCATCGCAGTTTTGTATTTGACCTAGTTAATGATGATTAATGGCTAATTATGTATCTTTTTAACCAACGTAAAAATGCAATTTTGCAATTTAGGCCATCTAATTTTAATTAATTTCTTACAGTTTTTGTCATTTAGTTTTAAAAAATTGCATTTTAATACCGCCCAAGCCCTTAATTGCCATCAACCAAAAATTCAATTAGATTTAAATTCAATTTAAGTCGTGACCTTAGCTTTTGGTACATGCTTCTTTCTTACAACCATCATATCACTATTGCTTTTGAACACTCTGTGAATGGTACGGATGACTTGTTGGGCAGTTTTTTCTTTAAACCTTTTCTTTTTGTCTCCACGATTACCTTTTCTTTATTCTTCTTGGCTAGCATGAACTCTCTTAGATTCTTCATTTTAATCAAATGTTCAATCTTCCATTTAAGTTGCATGCAATTTTTCATGAGATGTCCATGGTCACTATGAAAAAAACAAAATTTGGAATTGTCTCGAGTTATTGGGTTGCAATACATTCTTCTCAACTATTTGACATAGTTTTTTTCCATCTACATGCCTCACCATCAAGTTTGGTAAAACATTAAAGGAATAATACTTGAAACGTAATGTCCCGTCTTAATGAATGTTTGAGATTTTGAAATTTTGACCGAATTTAACTAGTGGTCCTAAATTTTAAATTTTTCAATGGTTAAGAATTTTGGTTTCACCAATACACCATAGAGTAGAGCTCATCAATACAAATTTAACCTTGATTCTGAGTTATAGATCTGAGAAGTTATGATTATTAGTATTATTTCAATGTCCAAACAAACCTTGGATTTTTTATCTGTTAGTGACTCAAGGGTCTCTATATATACACGGAGAACTATGCCTTCATAAAATAATTGACAATATTCAAAAAATCCCAAAACCCTTCAACAGACCCAAAACTGACAAACCAGGTTAACCCGGCCCATTAACATCGCCAACCAAGTTTAACCAATTTTCTACTTTTCTGGCCATCAGTAATGACCATGTGTTGGCTAGGCATGTTACCCATCGACCTGCAACCTTGGGCTCCAAATCTCAAGCTACTTGCACTCGATAGTGGTAATCCAATGGATCGTTGAATATTTTGGCTTTTTTAGCCATTCTAGGTTGACTTATATCCCTTATCCTTCATTTTTGAACCCTTTAAACTTGAATCCATCCTTCTTTTATCGAAATTCTTTGTGATTTGAGATATCCATTAGCATCACCTTTGATCAAAATGTCCAATCCTTTAAACTTGAATATATGCCTTTATATATATGTGTCATCATTTCATATGATTTTTGACAAGTTTATTAATGACTTTAAATGTAATGAGTTCATGATGAACTTTGAAAATATTAATATTTAAATGTCTTGATATTTGAATTATTTTTTAGTCCTTTCGAAAAATAAGGTATATATAAGTTTTTTGTATTACAAAGTGCTTAAAATGGTTTATGGTGTTATATTTTTCACTCTAAGTACTCATATTTTGGTATGAAATGATGATTTGGAATATTTAAATAAATGTTCGAGTTTCAATATTAAATTCTAGATTATGATACCATATTTGATTGGGAAAAATGGAAAGTGTTATTTTAAAATGATTGTTATAAATACTATATTGTAATTTTTAAAGGGTGTAACATATAGTACCAATGGTTCTGCTATATGTCATTAGCCACGTACAGGCTTAATTATCCTTTGTGTTGTCACGAAATGAGAGAATGATGATGAGTTGTGTGCCATTCTTTTAGAGTGATGATGAGTTATATGCCATTTCATTGTGACCATAGAATGACAGGTTGTCATGTTATGAAAAAATTATGATTGAGTTGTGTGCCATTCTTTAGGAGTGATGATGAGTTGTATACCACTTCCTCTTGACATTTGTTTCTTTGTATTTCTTTATTGTCTAGTAGTGTATTGGGAACGCTTATACTAACTAGCAGCGCAAGGTATATCATATAGTACATTGTATGATTTTCTAGCAAATATACATATATTGGTAGTTTTACAATGTTTTCATTATCACTTCTATGATTATGATTATATTGTTTACTATTTAACATTAGATTTATTTTTCAATCGGTTATTAGTATTTTAAATTGTTTAATTATGTAATGTACATTTTATGATATTAATTTGAGGTACAAGTTGGGTTTTGTGAACTAGCTTTAAAAAAAATGATCCTTCCGAAATAGTGAAGGTTAGATTTTTAGTGTAGTGTTTTGAAATTAAATGACTATTTTCATATTATTATTTTATTTCATTTACTAACCTTTTTTCAGAGTTTTTTTTATAACTATTCTTCTAGGCCTTAACTGATAGTTAGTGTATACTACGTCTGGGCGAGGATCATCATCACCTTCATATATTCTGTGATTCTTGCATCTTCATTTTCCTTACATTTCCGTTGTTTATATACTATTTCTTTCTTGCACTCTTATAAGACTATTGCTATATTGTTTTATTTATTTTCAGACTTATATAGTTCATTTTATGTACTCTCGTGGATTAACCTAATATGTATGACTTCTATATTATTTTTGATTAATGATTTTGTAAGAATTCCATTAAATATGTTCATGTTATTTTATCTGTATTATTGGATTACATCTAATTATGGGGAGGTTTTACGTGACTTTTAATAAGAAATTTGGTTGGACTTCCTTAGACAGGACCATTTTGGATGTCCAGGAAGAACCCAAAAGTGGTCCTGTCAATTTGGTATCAAAGCATTAAGTTCATTGATCCTGTCTCCACGCATTTATATGTGCATCCTTTATTTTGTTTTTCTCAATATTGTGCTAGTCTTCTAAACTTTGTTTTCTTCCTTTATTGTCTTATTCGTATATCTTATTGAGTTGAACTTGTCTCTAATATCTAGATTCAAAAATGTATTCCAGACATGGTAGACCTAGACATTAACAGGAGCCAGTAAAAGGTGCGAATGAGGCACCCTACGGTTGAGCATGTAGAGTAATTGCTTGAACCTATAGCAAGGGGTATGTACAATAGCAAGGCTAGGGAGTTTGGTGCAATGATATTTGAGGGCACCACTGATCCTATAGCAGCTTTGTCTTGATTGGCTAAAATTGAGAAGATTCTTAAGAAGGGTATGTAATGTTCAAATGAGGACAATGTTAGGATCACTAGTTTTCTCTTAGCGGGTGATGCTCACACTTGGTGGTTTGGCAAGCAAGGTATGGAATTACACTTGGGATCAGTTCAAAGAGGCTTTTGATGTGGAGTTTTATCCTCTAGTTTATAGGAAGTCTAAGAGATTGAAGTTTAAAAATTTTACCTAAGGAATCATGTTTGTTACTGAGTATGAGAAGAAGTTCAAGGAGCTATCACAATTTGGCCATTTCATGATTCCATATGACAAAGCAAAAAAGCAGAGGCTTTCGAATGGATTGAGTGAGCATATTGTTACAAATGTTTTAGGAGCCCATCATCCCACCTATTAGATTTTACATGAGGCAGCCTCAAAATTTAAAGCACAGATGGAGATGTGTAGGCCTTGACGATGGCCTTTGGAGGGTATTTCTTTATACACTCTTAGTCAGGGGTCATTCAAGAGAGAGAGTTTTGGCTTAGGGACGTCAGCTAGCAGAGAATTCAGAGGAGGCAGCTATGGTTCTGAAGGTAGTACATCTCAAAAGGGTGATCACACTCAGGCTTTTAGATAGAAGACAGTGGGCAATGGCAATGGTCATTACCAAAAAGGTGCTTAGACAAAATGTTCTGGACAGCAGACGATGTGGGTGGTGAAAGTGGTCATTACTAGAGACCTTCAGGCTAAGGTAGTTTTTGTTTTAGTTGTAGATTTTGCAGTCGATATCATGTTGGGTACTGGCAATGGGACGGAATATATTTCCTCTTTGTGTAGCCAAGAAATTTATAAAGGGTTATCTCCATCTGGGACAAAGTGAGGTAGAAGTCTCTAGCTCTAGTCCTCAGCTTCAATAGGTTGATGGCTACGGGAGACAAAGTGCACAAGTAACCTAGATTATTACACAAGTATACCAAATTGTAGGAGGATCCACTAACACTGGATAGCAATCCATAGCTACAACTAGAGGTAGGAGGTGAAGTGTTTACTATAACCTAGCAGGAATCTTGGGCCACCTTTAATATCTAAGTAGAATGCACAGATTTCAAGGATAAAAATTCTTTTAATGGGCTAGATTGTAACATGTTATTATGATAAATGTCCAAAATTTTGAAATTTTGACTGAGTTGACCAACTAAACTATTAATGGGTGTTAAGTTTGACTTTTAAATGGTCAAAAATTTTGGTTTCACTAATACACCATAGCATAAAACTCATCGATACGATTTCGTAAACTGGAGGCACACTTAATTCCGAGTAACAGTGAAAATGTTACAGTTCTAAAAAGTTTTAATCATCAGTATCATATCAATATCCAAACTAGTCCAAGATTTTTTGTTTGTTAGTGACCCAAGAGTCAATCTATACATGAGGAACTATGCCTTTCATAAAATAATTAAGAAAATACCAACAGACCCGAAACCCCAAAACCAGGTTGACCCAACCCATATCCACTACCAACTAGATTTCATCGGTTTTCTTCTTTTATAGCCACTATCAATCACCACAAGCTGCTTAGGCATGTTGCCCATTATTTGGTGACCTCGGGCTTAAAATTGCTAACCAGATTGCCGCTATAAATACCCGATTGGGTCGACGAAGGTAGTTATGGCTGTTTCATAAATTGCCTAAGATTTTGGCTTTCTCCGGCTATTTTAGGTTGACCCATACCCTTTACCCAATATTCTTGGATCCTTTTAGCTCAATTGTTGAAATTCTTCACAACTTGAGAGATCTATTAACATCAAATTTGGTCAAATTTTCTAATGTGTTTTCCGACAATAAGTGATGTTTTTGGACAAGGTAACATTCTACAAGCTTTCCATTAATTAGTTATTAGATTTTTGTAAATTTTGGAATTGTTTCATAATTTTTTTTAATTTTTTGGGTTAATTAATTTAATATTAGATAAAATTGGACTGTGTTTGTATAATTGGATATTGTTGTAATCACTTGTTAATAGGACCCAATAAAAAGTTTAATTTCATTAAAATGGCATCTGGGTAAAAAATTCCAATTTTGGGTTCTGGGTCATAAAGGATCACAGTATAATCGGATCTTTCAATGTCCAATTTATGTTTAAATATCTTGGTATTTAAATTGGTGTTCTAATCCTTTTGGAAAATAATTGGTTTAAGGAAGAAAGTTAGAAATTGTATAATTTGAGGTATGTATAAGTGTTTTGTATTTTAAGGTTCTTAAAGTAATTTAGGGTGTTATATTTTTCACTTTAGGTATTTATGTTTTGGCATGAAATGATCATTTGGAATATTTAAATAAATGGTCTAGTTTCAATATTAAATTCTAGATTATGCCACCATATTTGTTTGGGAAAAATGAAAAGTATTATTTTGAAAGGTTTATTATAAATACTATGTGTTATTTTTAAATGGTGTACCGTATTGTACCAATGGTTTTTTTATATGTCATTGGCTGTCCACAAGTTTAGTTATCCTATATGTAGTCATGATATAAGAGAATGATGATAAGTTGTATACTATTCTTTCAAGTGATAATGAATTATATGCAACTCCTTTACGACGATGGTTTATTTCTATTTTTTAGTGTCTAGTGGTGTATTTGGAACATGTTATACCAACTGGCATAACCAAGTATATCATATGATATATTGTATGATTTTCTAGCTGATATACATACATTGGTAGTTTTACTAAAATTTCATTGTTACTTCTATGATTATGATTTTAGTATTTATTGTTCACCATTAAATTTATATTTTAACTGTTTATTAATATTTTAAATTCTTCAATTATGTAATGTTCATTTTATGATAATGATTTGAGGTACCAATTGGATTTTGTAAAATGGCTTTAAAAAGGAGAACCTTTCAAAAGCATGGCGGTGAGGTCTTAAATGAAAAGTTTTTAAATTAAGTGACTATTTTCACACTATTATTTTCTTATTCCATTAATTGAGCTTATTTGATAGTTTTGCTTGTAAACTATTCCTCTAAGCTTCAACTGATAGTTGGTGCAAACTATGTATGGGCATAGATCATCATCACCTTCATACATTCTTTCATCTCCATCTTCCTTACATTTCTACTGTTGATGTACTGTTTCTTTTTTACACTTTTATAAGACTGTTATTGTGTTGTTTTATTTATTTTCAGACTCATATACTTCCATCAATATACTCTGGTGAATTAACATAATATATATGACTTCTTTATTATTTTTTATTGATGACTTTCTGAGAATACCATCAAATATGTTCATATTACTTTATCAGTACTATTGGGTCATAACCAAATACAAAGAGGGTTTTACTCAACTTATGATAGAAAATTCAATAGAGCTTTCATAGGCGGAACACTTCGGATGTTCAGAAAAGGCCCAAAAGCGATCCTATCATTAAAGAATCCATAATTTCATCATCAACATGCTAGTACCTCCTTCGATTGTCTCTCTAATAATCTTTAAAGTATCCATCCTCTCCTCGTCTCAGACAATGTTATACCCTTGGCTCGGACATGTACACAACTACACTCTTCATCCTAATTTCTTCATTATTTTCCTTCTTGTACTACAGTCTTATACTAAGTTGATATATTTGCATGCCCAAGCCAATACATCAATCATGGTTTCTAATGCCTTTTTGGTCAAGAAGTCATAAAGAGGACTTTTTTGGATTAAGCATGTACGAAATGCCTTAGCTGCAATTGACTTGTTGCAATCCATGTTTCTAACCTTCTCCCTGTTAAACATTTAGGCATAAGTCTCAGTGTATCTATCTTCCTTTTCTATTTGTAAATAAGTGAGTAGCCTCCTTTTTTATTCTTATGATAGATGTAAACTATGCCCAAAATTGCTTTACTAGATCTGTATAAGAGTCAATTAACTCAGTGTTCAAGCTATTAAACTAAGAGAAAGCCACACCTTGAGGCTGGTTGCGAAGAGTTTACACATATTCACTTTCATTTTTTTTTCTAACATTCCTAGTGGAAGTAGGCATTATGGTAGTGCTAAATATGCTATATCGGCTCGATACCCATCAAACATATTGGATTTTGGAAAGACAAATTAAGAAGGTAGATTCATTTCTAAAATCTATCTAATATAAGGTGTTTTAAAAAGATTCTTGATCCATTCATCATTAGATTAACAATCTTCTTTTTTTCACTCCTTAACCTCCTTTTACATGAGCTTTATCAAATTTTCCCTACCCTTTAGTATCTCATATCTTGATTTTCTTCCCCTGTGAACTAGCTCTCTTATTTTTTAAGATTCTTCTTGATCCTAACTTCTAATACTTCTTGTTTTGACACATTTTGAATGATCCGCCCTCCTCATATGACTCCTATGTGCATTGTTGTGATCTTTAAGTTGCTCGAGTAACATTATCTAGCTGTGCATATTGATCCTAGAATTTCAAGGTCTAATATGATCAAGGACTTTTACTACTTATTCATTAAGTGGTTCTATAAGGCCTCCACTATCATCCCACTTTCTTGCTTCACTAGTATTGTCCACTTGATCTTAGAATTTTATGGTCTAATATGACCAAGGACCATTGCTACCTATTCTTCATGAATGGTTCTATAAGGTCTCCACTGGCATCCCACTTTCTTGCTCCATTGATATTGTCTTCAATTATGCCACTATACTTCAAATAATATAGGGTTTTGTTTAAAGTTCCTATGAGGTCATCCATCCTTGAAATGCTCTTATTGAAACACTTTTAAACCCACTATTTTTTCGAATCTTGAAGACAACTATTGTAAAAATAAAAAATAAAATTAAAAAAAAAAGCCTTGGTGTAAAGAGGGTGACTATCTTTATTTTTGGATCATCACTATTGTACACCTAGATGATGTAGGACTCGACACTTGGTAGCCTACACTTACCTACCCATACTAATTATCATAGTCCACCCTATTGGGCCCAATATCTACATAGCATATTTCTATCGAGTACAAGCTTTGATACCATCTGTAACGCCTACATAACATCTTACTATCTTACTCCATCAATATTATCCCTAATTTAACCACCACATTCTAAATGGTGTAGGATTTCATTAGAACTTCCCAAGAGCATTTTAGTATTACTCTCGCTGAAGCATGCTTAGCCCCAAAGTTTTTTTAAATTGTAAAACCAACCACTTTGAAAAGACCTTAGTGTTAAAAGAATGATATGTTACTTTTAAACCATCATCATTGCACAAATCGGTGATGTGAGATTGGAACTAGGTAGCCCACATTTACCCACTCACATCGATCGTCACATGTTTTATATTCCTAACTACTAATCCTTGATTGATGAAGGTAGGATCCAAGTGATTGATGAAGTATTCACAAAAAAATAAATAATAAATTAAGATCAACTAAGAAAAACACAGAGACACCGCTTTTATTTTTATGCTCGTCCTGACAGGCTGATTTAATTAGGTTTTTTAAAGGCAAAAACACGTTGAAGATCATAATAGTTCTTGATTGATCAAGTCCAAGTGAACAACCACTATATAAGTTCTTGACTAACTTGGCTAGATTACTCATGGATGGTAAAAAATGTTGCCATCATTTCTTGTAAATCCTTGTATATAGCCTAAAAAGCCGTAACTTGTTCTTTCTATGTGGGTTGTTGAACCTG
This sequence comes from Ziziphus jujuba, assembly GCF_031755915.1. Lineage (NCBI taxonomy): Eukaryota > Viridiplantae > Streptophyta > Magnoliopsida > Rosales > Rhamnaceae > Ziziphus > Ziziphus jujuba. The sequence goes on from NC_083379.1 coordinate 24,099,470, forward strand.
ATTGATACTCATGTTCTAGGTCATCATTTTTGGTGAAAAATGCTTCATCAACAATTAAACCTAATTAGAGTTCTTAGATTTTTTAAAGGCACAAATACATTGAAGATTGTGATAGTGCCCATACCTAGCATGCTAAACTGTTGAAGAACAATTTCACTCCACAACTAATCATCGTGGATCTTCACTTGAAACCTAATATGGACCTACAAAGCAAAAATAACATGATTATCTCTAGAGCACTGGCGTAATACCAGCCAAAGATACAACGATACTTAAATGGTGTTTGGAATGCTAAAGAGTAAGAAAGATCTATAATTTGGCATACTTGGTATCAAGGATCTAAGGCAGTATTTATAACCCTTTGGCATGACATTTCCTTGTTGGGGACAAGAAAAGTGACTACCAAAACTAATAGGCTAAAGCACAAAACCACAATTTATTAAAGTGGGATTTCTTGGAGATCCTCAACTAGAGGTGACGGCAGACCATGACTTTTTAAACTGTTATGCAGATTTCAACCAACTGTTAGTCTCAGACTATACATACAGATAATGGTCTCAAACATCATCAAGAATAGAATAGTTCTTGGTTATGCAATTGCTAGGCCTTCAAGGTCAAGCACCTTGACATAGGCTCAAACATCGGAGAAAAATCATGAAATGGGTCCGAAATAAATGATATGCTCATTCCCTAGAAAATAGTGATTACATGTCACTCTTCGTTCTTCTTGGTTATACGATAATAGATCAATCAAATGAAATAAATCCTACAATTAAAAGATTGACTACCCAATCAATTAGTAAAAGAAGAAAGAAATGTTGAACAAGAATCCTACATTTTAGAGAATTTCAACAAAGGAAAGAATTTTACATATCAACCTAAGGTATTGTTGCTATCTAGTTGTGTATAGATGACCTTTCTATTAAGGAAATCTCTTTGATTGTAATATTAATTCTAATTTCCTTATCTCTTTAGTATCATAACTAATTTATACCGTATAATACTTTTGTACAAAAACACAATGGAATACAATTAAAAAATTATCTTGTTCTTCTATTTCTTCACCCGGAAGTCTATGACAAAAACCCTTGACTCAGCATTTCCGATAAGCCTCCTAGTTGGTGGTTCTACCAACACAGATATACCTTCTACAAGGAGTACCTAAAAGGCCTTGACCATCCATAAATATGTTTCATATGTGACTCCTTCAACAAGAAATTTTTTTTTTTCTTTCATGTGTAAACCAATAATGCATAGTTGAATTCTATCTATATATATGATGGGGACCAACGCTTACTGCAGCAAAGGTTTCAATCAAGTCTTTAATATCAAAATTAGTGTTGTGATTTTTTTAGCCCTTAAATTGCATCAAAGACAAATATTTAAAATTATATGTATTGATAACCAAATTCTGATATAGTTCATTGTTTCTAAATATGATTTTTATGTCACTAATCCATATTAACTATTTTTAAATTTTAACCTATGATGTGAGCCTGGCTCTTTATATATATACAATATATATTGCATATTCGGATGGACTGGGAGTCTAGGAGAACAGAGCATATTACAATATACACTTATTGACCATTTCATAACAAAAAGCAGTATTATACTCCCATACTTCAGCTTTTCCAAAGCCTTATATGCAAACCCGAAACAAAGAAAAACAAAAATAGACTTAACATCCATCAATAGATAAATTAATTAGTCTATGCTCATATTTAATTTCTTTTTCCAACTAAAAGCCATAATTAAAAACATATATATCGAACGCCAATAACAGGGGATAACTATAAGAGATATAACGAATCATCGATCAACCAATCTGCTTCACTTTGTCGATCATCGACGCAGCTTGCTAGCTCAGGGCTCGAACTCTTCCTTGTTCTCTTGGAACTCCTCTTGGTTCTGATACCCTTCAAAGGAGTTATTATTGTCGTACAAGTTTCCGCCATTTTTATTACCATAGTAACCCCTGTTGTTGTACCAGTTATTCTTCGAGTCCACAACCCTGGAGTTTCCATACTGATTCTGATCATAATTCTTCTCGCTGTTAATGTCATAGTAATACTTACCACCTGACATAAACCTGGTGTCGCTCATGCCTTGTCTCTCAACATGGTAGCTACCACCATTGTTGTTGTCGTAGCCGTTCGGGTTAGCCACGTAGCCACTTCCAGCAAGCCTGGTCCTGGTCTCAGTCCTCCTGCCATTTTGGGTGTTCTCAAAGGTGTTCTCATTGTTGTAGTAATTGTTGTTGTTATTGTTGTAGTGGTCAGTATTGTAGGATTTTGGGTACTTGTTGACGGGCTCCTCCGACTGGGTTTTGTACTGAGGAGTGGTGGTGTATGGTTCGAAGGTTGTCGGCGTGGTGGTGGTGGGAGTGGGTGTGGTTGTAGTAGGAGAAACCTCGATTGTCTCGTGACCGTAAAGGCCATAACCAGTTTGGGTCTGGGGGATGAATGTGGGCTCTTCTTCTTGCTTATTCACAACTTCTTCTTTGCTGTGAAACTCCGGGTCTTTGACATAGTTATTGTTGGTAACTTTGCTGAAGAACTGGCTTTCTCTGGCCTGAGTTTGCAGAGAGAGGAGAGCTAGGAGGACGACAAAGCAAAATAGCTTTGTTGAGCAAGCCATTGATGGGAAATAATGATGGGAGTGCTAGTGGTAGTGTGGAGGTGTATAGTGAGGGAAGGCTAGCGATTGTCCAGCCTTTATATAGAAAAAAGTATGATTTTTAATTTTTTTTATACCCCCGGTATTTTTATTATTTTTTTTTATATCCCTGGTATTTTCCACTCATTAGGTGCAAATGGGACGGAGGATAGGTGATGATTGTGGTCCCCTCGGAAGGGGAAAGAACTTCAAACGCTGCGAAAAAGCACTTTTTCTGCCCTTTTGTTCTTTAATTTGTTTTATTAATTTTAATTATTACACTTTCTTTTTTCTGGCACAGCTTTTTTTTTTTTTTTTTTTTTTTTCTGGCACAACTTTATCATGTACAAGTTGTGGAAAACAACATAATTAAGAGCAAAGATTTAAAAAAAAAAAATTAAATAATAGTAGAAGAGGAAGCCTGGTGTGACCTATCTGTCTCTGATGACTAATCCATTTTTTGTTATTTCGTTTCTTGCAAGGGAATGTTTTTGTTTTTTTTTTTTTTAATAAGAGAATTAATGTTAATTCAATTTTAAGAGAGATTATTTAGATTAATGATAGAGGAATATATAAAGCTAACAAGAAAGTTGGTCAGGTAACAAATTGTTTCTTAAGGTGGGTGAAATGTGATTGGAAGGATAATGATTAGATTAAGGGGAAATTGAAAAAGGGTAATTTGGGGAATTAGAGATGAAGGTGGGAAAAGGGAAAAGCATGGAAGGACTCGGGAGGGTAATTATGCGTGGATTGAGGAGTGGGTGGGACATTCAAATAATGGCATATGATATAGTGTGTGCATAAAGCATGTGATGTGCCCTTCCTAGCACTGTCTAATTGATCAAGAGCTACTGTACCTTCCAATTTCAACGACAGATTTAAATCACAAAAAAACAAAAAAATAAAATAAAATAAAATAAAAAGCATTAATAGGGAAGCGGTGGTGATGGGCCCTACTTTTATCTGCCTCATGCCGCACTGATTGGTGGTCGATCCATCAACAGGACCCAAACCTATGAGGCATGGAATTAAGCATTTGCAGGCACTATACATTTACTAATTATATATTAGAGTTCCTGAATTATGGAAATATGCTAATATATTAATATATATAGATAATATATATTTATATATTGCGTTATTAACATTTTAACAAAATGATCAAAGCTGTTCAAACTCCTCTCGCGCTATAATTTAAGAAAAAAAAAAACATAATTGTTCTCAAAAAGTACGTACTATTTGGAAATTTCAAGGTATTTTGCAATATATATATATATATATAGCTCAGGACATTAGTGCAAAAAACTGAACATTATAAAACGAAAATAAGTTAATATAACCACTATTTGAACACACTAACAAACATTTATACTGTTAAGGGAAATTGACTTAGTTATATATATATATATGTTAGTAATTTTCTTTTTCCATTCTTGGTGGCATATCATAGCTGGATATATATGCGCTGTGCAAAGTCTTGCAGATGATTAATTTGCATAAATAAAATAAAATAAAAAATTGAAGTCACCCCTGCCTGCCCGCTTTACGGGCTTTGCTATACATTGCCATCGCCAATATAATGGCAGCAAGGTACTAGATGGCCAAGTAATTAATAATGAATAATTCTCTAATTTCGTTGGATGGTTGGAGTAAATAATTAATATAATCAATTCGGAGCCAACTTAATATTAATATAGTTACTCTTTGTTTGTTGCGGTTGTCTTTTTCTGTACCCTGCATCACCCCTTTTTTTTTTTTTTTTTTTCATATGAACTTCATTTATAAAAATAGAGTAATCAAATAATTTCTTCTATATATATATATATATGGTCATGTATAAATTACTTTACTATAGAATTTGGACTCCTGATCGCTCAGATGAAAATTTGTCAAAAAGCAGCTAATTGACAATTATTAATTAGGATTCTCTACTTTAGCCCCTCGATGCACTCTATTGGGGATGAATTAACATAATTAAACCAAATCGGAGCAGAGTGGAAAATTGGAGAATAACTTTAATTTGCTGAAATATTTCAAGTGAAAGGAAAATTTGAAGGCTGCCAAAGCTCAACCTGCATAATAACAGTCTCCTGTGGATTTAGAAAGTGTCTAAAATGAGGGAAAGGAGAGGTTAAAGAAGCTTCTACATGTCCCGTGCTTTTGGCCCCAGAGAGACTGAAAAAGAAAAACATATATAATTGATTTTTCTAAAGCAAAAGCTAATTGCTTTGAGTAGTCTAAAGTTCATAACAACAAATAAAAATAAAAAAATAAAACAAAAGAAATGTAGTAAAGCAATAAAACCATGGTCTGGTAAAAATCACACAAAAATGTGTGAATAGTTTTGCAGGTGAAAGATGGGGGAGGGTCAAAAAGAATATTTCAGCACTGCTAATTAACTCGCACTCTGAACAAAAAGAGTTTCCTTTTATTTGCAAATATAAATACTTGTTGAAATGTATATGTACATCCAAAACTATTTTAATTATCTACATAAAAAACTTTCGCGTAGCAAAAATTTCTAATACTCCAGTTCACTGTGTACTCAGAACTCCTTCCATTGATTTAATGCCATATGTATAGATTTTTCCACTTAAAGATGGTCGCCAAAACCATGACAAAAAAGACCGCCTTTCTAATTCCACCAAACCATCGAATAACAAACATTAACTGCTACATTTTTTCTGAGACCCACCAGACCACCCCGCCACCCTAATTAAGCATAGCAAAGCTGAATGCCATGTGTATTTTCTAAGAAACGGAGCAAGAACGTTTGATCTGATCGATGTAATTTTTTAAAGTTTCATATATCCAAAAATAAAAACTCTTTCAATTAAACCCAGAAATGGCCTGGCTAAAAAAAATTCGATCCCAAAAAAAAAAAATTTGCTAAAGGTTACTACTTATCCGAGAAAAAATAAATATAGGGTCTATAAAAGATTTATTTTGAAGATAGTTTTGGCTCGGTGTTCTGATTTATTTTAATAGATATTTATGAGTCTTTTTTCCAATGATAATGAAGAAAGATTGAGAAAAACTGAAAAAGAAAGGATGGTAGACAAAGATTGATTAAAAAATTAAAGGGTTTGGTAATATTAGAAGGGCGGTTTTGTTGTTTGAATGGGTTTTGAAATTATCTTACGTGGAAAAATTTATCCACATGGCTTTAAATCAATGGAAGGAGTTCTGAGTACTTAATGCAATAGGAGCATTAGAAAATTTTCCTTTGGCGTATATGGTTAAAACTTGAAGGTTCATCAATACAACCATCTACTTTAAAGTCTTCATCAAAGAAAGTAAGGATTAGTTGTTAGCAGTTAAGAGGACTGATTGGAACGGGTTGGACCTTATACAGGCATTCAATCACAAAGAAAGATATAGATTTTCATTTAAAAATTAATTAAAAAAAAATAAAAAATAAAGAAAGATATTGAGAGATCAAAATGGTTGATTATCATATGTAATTTTAGGTTTGACCAACCAGCTGCTAGCATAGACTTTTTAACTAATTATTCTTTCGATACTCTTTTTTCCTTGAAGTAAGTGTATTCTGCTGCGTGATTAGCGGAAGACTAGTTTTCAGCCTTTTGAAATGAGTGTTCAGCTCGGTCCCAAAAACAAAAAAAGGTGTATTTGAGCAGTCACTTTCCTAGCTACTTCCCACTCTTTTAATTGCTTTGTCTTGGGCGCAATCATAGGATAGTTCTATTCAGACAAAGTAAAAGAAACACATTAAAGAATATTTGTTTGAGATTGAGGAAAGAAGGAAGTATCCAAAGTCTTTTCCATTTTTTCAAAACACATTTGAGACATGCAGGCGGTTTTATTGTACTAATTGACACCTTCCTTATAGTTCCACACAAGAGATTATATTTTCACAAATACTAGGCCAGGTAAACAAGCACATATAGAAATATCCTGTTGATTAAAGTGAATACAAGATTTGTGAATCAGATTACTTAATACAAAATATCCTCTTAGTTTTTTAATATATATAAATAGCCAGATTAAAATCAAAACACATAATAACTTTAATATTAGATTTTTCTTTATTAATCCAAAATCATATTAAAAGTTAAAATCTAAAATAATAAAATATATATTTATTAATTTATTAAAATTCTATTTAGAAAAAATAAACTATATTATAATTTATAAATTTAATTTTAATTTTTAATTTTTAATGTGATCCAAAAATAAATCTCAGCATATTATATCATTCAAAAATTGAAAAAGAAAATTTCAATCTTAGTTCTAATACTAAAGATCTAATTATATATGTATATATATATATATATATAATAAAACTAGTTACTTGCAATTAATTTTTAATTTTTCAACATAAAACTAAAATTACTTGTGTGGGATGCTAACTACCAACTCAAACTATGTTTGAGTTAATGATAAGCTCGCAATTTCTGTACAGATATAAGAAATTTCCTGAGTCCGGAAGTATCACGATGAGGACAAATAACAAGGACTTGCGCAGAAGAAGCATAAAAAGTTACTAAATATGAAGAAAACATAATGATTTATAACACCTTAGGCTCTAAAGTTGTGTCCGAAACTCAAAAGTGGACTCAAGTAAAAAATTAAATTAAACAGATTGTAAGAGCAACCATATTGGTTATGTGGATGGTTAGATTTTATTTGCCAGACAGAAAATACACACAATCATTCTCCCTTGGAGAATTTTAGAGGCACAAAAAATAGATAATGTTAAGGAGGTTTACTTGATGTTGTGATAGACAATTTGACTCAGGAAAACAATCCTTGTAACAATATAATGTTTTAAAGGAAAAGAGAAATAAATATATAATTATCAATTGTTATTATTCTTTTTAAAAGAATAAAAATTGATATATATATCATTAATTAATCAGAGATCAATTTTTTTGGTTGAGCCTCTATTAAATGAACATTCATACCACATATTATAAACCTTTCTAACCTTTGTAATGTAGATAGCAATTCAAATAGTCGTTTGAAATGCTTTAAAATATTTTTTTTTTAATTTTTCCAAAATAAGTGGGAAAAAGAGGGTACAACCGCCCCACTCTCCTTCTCGATGCATCCCTACCTACCCTCTAAACCTTTTTTTTTTCTTTTTTTTTTTTAATTTTCAAAAATATCCATGCCTTGCCTTCTCATATCTATTCATCATATTTTGTAAATATTTCCGATAAAAAAATGACATTTTAAGTATTTTTCTCCAACTCAATCTGTAACCAAGCATGACCCCAAAATTTCACATCCTATTTGGTACTATTTTGCAAAATGGTTTTTCATTTACAAATCACAAAATAAAAATGATAAAAAGATATTCTTTTCGCAATTCCAAAATATTTCTACAACTCTTGTTATTTGCACACCACCATTAAAGTATATAAAAAATATAAGTTGTTTTATACAATAATTTTTAATAATCAAAATACCCTTAATTCATATACTTCTCTTAATACATTTTTTTTTTCTTTTAACTACATTTATAAATCGATCAAAACTATTCTTCCTCCTTTGGTAGCTTAAAAAATGTCTTCTCATATTGATTCTCTATCAAGGATTTTCCATTGACATCGACTATCTTCACATTAAGAACATTATTGGCGGCCAAATTTTTTAGTGTTCGACAATAAATTTTTAAACAACATTTAAGATATTCAGTTGCATACTTCTAAATATTTTCAAAGTTGTTCAATCATACTTTTTGAACACTTTTAAAGTCGTATTATTTTTAAGTGTTCAGTTCTAAAGTTTTGTTCAAATTCTAAAATATTAGAATCGTGTACTTCTGTACATCTTCAATATTGTTCAGTTATACACTTATGAACATCTTCAATGTTTTAACATATTGTTTTGGTGCATTTGATCAATAACTTTTAAATGCCTTTGAATCATTTAGTTAAATATTATGAACTTCCAAATGTTTTTTGAAATTTCCAAAACAAAACGAATTATTGCAAAATGAAAAAGGAAAAAAAATAGACAAATATTGCTTTTTCATTTTTTGAGCTTCCATGATTTAACTGGTGCAGTATAAGCCTTTTTTTTTTTCAGAAAAAAAAAATCGCTCATGTATGATTTAAAATGAAAGATTTGAGATGAAGAATGAGAATGTATAAAAAAGTTATTCAATAGATTAATACCTTTAGTGGTAGTTTTATATGCAGATAAAAATGCAAATTTAGAATAGAACTATATAAAGGTAGTTTGGTAGTGCAACTAGAAGTTTCCAATGGTAAATTAAATTTCATATTTTTATTTTATGATAATGAAAATGATAAAATCATATTTGAATATTCGATCAATGTATAATATAATATATATTTATAAGCGAAAAATATCTTTGTTATTGAAAATAATAAACATTATCCATAATTCTATCAAATATATGTTTGATATGGTTTATATCTATATAAAATAAGTATTTTTTAATTTAAAATGATGAATATTATCTACTCCATGCTTCCAAATTTTTTCAAATACATGTAAAAAAAGGATGTTTTCTAAATCTATCTATATTTTAGAAAATGTTTTCAATTTTTTTCAAATTTTATATTTTAAAAATAGCTATCTTGCACATTTTTGGTTTGTAAAACGAAAAGTCATTTTGCAAAATTATACCAAACAGGCCTTTATTTTTTCTTTATTTTTTCTCCTTTTTTTTCCTCCTTTTCCCTTCTTCTAACTAAACACATTACAATATTAAAAAAAATAAAAAAACACGTAGTACAAGACTTCTCAAAGATAAGTTCCTTTTAAAATTCTAAAAGAATACTATATAATTTAATTCTTTATATGTCACCATTTAAATATATACACTATTCTTAATATTTAGAGTACTCATAATTCATACCGTCCTAAAATAAAAATCAATATTATGTTTTTTTCACAAACCAAAATAACACAATTAGAGACAAAACCTAATCGATTGAAAACTTAATTCTGGCAAGTCACTCTATCCGGTTGGAATCTCGACTCCGGCATCCACTTTGATAACCTTTCTATCTCATCTCAATCACTTCTTCCCGATATATTTGTCCTAGCATATCCTTAGTCCCTACAAATCTTTTCACACGATGGTCAAAAGGCTTTTAGGCAGAGGAAAATTATAGTGACATCTCATTCTAATTTTTTCCAATAGTGGATCCCATTTCAAGAAGAGTTTATGGCGAATAAGCTATCCCTTGTGTCACAGTAGCCTTTTTAATTTTATTTTTAATTTTTTTTATAAGTGTACACAAATAAACTCTAAGTAATTTTACACTGTTTTTTTTTTTTTTTTTGGTTTAAACGTTTAGTGTTGAGATCATAGATATGTTTGGCCTTGGTTCGTTGAACATACAAAACATGTTAAGCTTTACCCAACTGAACATCAATGAGGAATTTGATTTCATACGGTTGAAGGATTCAATAGATCTTTTTGTTGGAATATTCAATCTCAAATTTATGAACATTTAAAAACATTTGATCACATACTTTTAAACATATTAGAAATGTTACATATTTTTTAACACAAATAGGTTTAATTATTAAATGATCTTAATAGTAATTTCAAATAGGATAAAAAATTAAATTCATAATGGGATTGTATAGATTTTGTTTGAAAGTGCGACTAAAACTTCTCCTACAAAATTGAAGAGCTTTTGTCATTCTGTACGTAGTAATAACAATAGCTTTATTGTTGAGTTACAATTCAGCTTAATAATTATATCCAACACAACACAAGAAAAAGGAATTATTCAGTATACACAAGGGCACTCCAATTTAGTGAAAAACTAACACATCTCCAATGACTCTATATTGTTAAAATTCTTTTGTTATATTAGAAAAATAGTTATCCATTTAAAAAATACTTTCAAATGGGATTGTCCATGGACTCCGTCAAATTAGTGTGGTAATATATAAATATATATATATATATATATATCGTAAGGATGATCATCTACATTTAGAAGGTTTGTTACATGGTGCGACACATGAAACAATAAAAACAATTCCTATAAATAATAAAAATAATACTTATACAAATAAAAATTAGACAAAACCATTGGAAATTGATTTGTGAATTGATTTTTATTAAGTAAACATAAATGCCATATAGACAGCAAGCTTTTCCAACTTATATGTCAACATATCACAATCCATACTTGTCAGAATAGACCTTTTCAAGGTTTTGTGATGATGGCTTTAGCCACCTTAATGCCATTAAGCAATCAAACCTTGTCCCTAAGGATACTTGTTTCCACAAAGTAATATTCATCAAATCAATATTTTTCTCCATTTAAGAGAGGATTTAGAAAACCAACAGAACCCAAATACCAAAAAAAAAAAAAAAAAAAAAAAAACCTTCAAAATAAAACCAATTACCTTCCTGGTACAAGTTATGATAACCATAGCTAGATCATATCTTAATCTCAATACAAATACCGCATAACAATTCCAATCATATTACCAGTATATGTCTTTGCCAACATCATCAAGTCCCCAACTGAAGTACTAAATCCAAATACATAAATAAAATATTAATAAAATACACTAAAAACACAAACATGTCCAACTAGGAGTTACCAGCTAAACATTCTTAACTTTAAGCTGGTCCATTCCTCTCCCAAACTCAGCACCCACTAGAAACCTGGAGAGATTTGGAAATGAAAGGTGAGCACTCAAATCAAAATAGCGATAATATTGTATAATAAAAATTAGAACAATAGTATTAGGAAATGTAGGACTGCAAGTAAATGCAATTTACCATTATCTTGTAAAACCAAAAAACCATAAAATAGTATAGTAAAAATAAATAAAAAAACCACTAGCACATTCCAAGAACACATTAATATATATGCAGGTAAGGCGAATCATTATGTCTCTCACACATACAAAGAACTGATTAGGGTATGTAAGTGAGGAAAATAATTATGCGACTAACGCATACAAAGAACACATCAGAGCATGTAGGGCATGCAAAAAATCCATAAATTATCAACTCAACGACTTGGTGAAAATACTCAACACTACTCGAAGGTAATACCATAATTATCATCATGAAATCATCAAAATCAATGTAATTATCATAAAATGGCCATAAGCAATGCAATCATCATCATCATAATTGAACCCTCTTGTGCTTTGTGGAGACACTATCTTACCATATAGATGATAGAATGTTTCATTACCTCCAATGCCAGATCAGACAAACATCTCTTATTAGATATTCATGAGCTAAATCTAAACATTCCATATCCACATCCATGTCCAAAACCATATCAATCAACAAATCGCAATACTGGCTAAGTAACTCCAAGCATTAAGCCAAATTTACATCCGTAATCCATAATCCCATAAATTAAATCTATATTTTTAAAACCATTTAACCAATTTTCAAAATAATTTCCAAATCAACATTTTAAAATCCCAATCTAGTAATAATTTTTGATAAATTCATGAAATTGTGATATGCTCAATTGAATATATGGATGATATAATATACACATGTTATACCAAAATAATCAACTTAATAATAAATATTAGATAAAAACATAGATCATGGGCCATCTTCATGTATGCTATGCATGAACGTAGATACACGTATTTATTAATAAAATAGTAGTTTAGAAAAGTTTCACTCATAGACAATCTCTGACAACTCTAATCCAAAAATGGACCTCTTTTTAACTCCTGTGTAGGTGCTCCTTTTCTCGGATTAAAACCAACATTTAAATTAGCATCCACCTAAAGAATCCAACAATCTAATACAACATACAACTGCAAATAAAAAACGTGGAGAACCATACAAAGTTTTCTTCTAAAAAAGTTTGTACTTCTCAACATCAAAACATCATACACCGTTTCCAATACGACTTTTCTTTTTATCAAAATTTTCAAATTAATAAGTTTCGTATTTTACCAACCAACTCCACCTAATAAACCAATCATCAACAAATTAAAAACCACAACCACCAATTAACAAGATGTTCAAACCAAGTCCATAATTGACTATGATTATCCAACAAAACACTTAGTTAGAAATAAATGACGTTAAAATCCAAAAGTCAAGACTTAATTTCAAGGAAAAAGATTCAAGTCCAAAATTTAAAAAAAAAAAAAAAAAACCATCGATAAAACTTAACCTCAAAATTTTAAGTCCAGAATCAACTACAAAGTTCCACAAAATAAATTTACAAGTCCAATTGTCATTTAGATTAGAAAATTTTATTTCATAACCTTGAAATTTATTAAGAAAATTTCCAAAAGTCTTCCAATAATTAAACAAAATCAAAATCAATCTTATTAAATGTATTTCTCCAAAAATTCCAAAAATTAAGAAAAATTCCATTTAACCTCAAATTATAAAATATAAATCAATTCCCTTTTCAACCTAACCAATCTGAAATCATATCAAAACAATTTTCTTTAAATCAAACCAATTCCATGTAGCCCAACAAAAATCATTTCCAACAAAGATTCAAAGTTCCATAATAATAATCTCAACCTCCAACTTACAAACATTATAAAATCCAACTTAAGTCTCAAACTTAGCATCAATTATAAAAATCCAAGTTACAAGCTCAACATACAAAACCGAATTACCATAACAAATTTCCAATTTCAATCTTATAACAATTTTACATTACACTCAATATCATCAAATTAACATCGCTATGGAAAGCGGGCTCTTTAAAGATCATGGCTTAACTTCAACATACATTAACAATCCTATAGGAATTCCCTCATCAAAATCTTCATGCATCTAACCAACACTGTAAATCTAGCTTCTCTTACCATTTAATCTCAAGAATCTTCCATATGCAATGTCTAAATCCTTCTTATAATTCAAATAACCTTAACATATCATAAAACCAAGTCAAAAATCTGAGGATTAAAAGAAAAATTTTAAGAAATCCATTCTAGTTGCTTGTAGTTTTAAAAGAACAAGAGAGCCAAGGAAGTTTTGTTTGAAGACTCAAAAGATTTCAACATGCAACAAACAAAATCAACTCAAAGATCAAACATCTAATACATGCATCAAAGTCAAATGAAAGATCTAGCGAAAACAAAGAACAAATCATTAAAGAATATAAGTTAAACTTCATGGTTTGATAGAAATGGAGGACATAACATTTTTCACTTGCAAGTCAACAAATTTTACACATGCAAAGAATAAATGTCACTTTAGATAAGTTTATCCAAAATGATACGAACGTAGGTCAACTCGTGCCTAAACCAATATTATATTTGCCCGAATAAAAAATTAAGTTCAAGTTCTTATGATCACCCCAACCCCTAATCAACCTGTGACTAGAAACCTTGGTATATGATGAAGACACCATAATAGATGATGTATGTCTTATTGATAAGTCAAAACTAAAACACTTACGAGAATTCTTTCTCACAATTAATTCTTTGAATAATATAGAAAGTGCATTCTTATTGAAAAAAATAACCGTTATATAAGTTAAATTCATAAAACAATAAACCCTAAAGACCTAGGACAAAACCGGCCAAGCATTGTTATTTTCCTAATGTGGCCAAATTTTTTATTCCTTTCCTAATCTAATTTTGATTAATTAATTTCTTTATTTTTAATGAAGAATTATTTAATTTACAACTAAAATAATAAAATAGTAACTTTCCTAAGTTGATTTGTCCAACCAAATAAAAGACTAATTTTCTAAAACAAAAAGTCAAAATCAAACTAAGAAACTAGTTGACTAGTTTGACCACTAAGCTATCTTTGATCAAATTCCAGCTTGCAAAGGCTCCAAATCAGCTCCCATATGCCATGTAGGATGCCAAATAGGATTAATATTGATTCCCATATGTTTTCCCTTAATTGGAATAAGTCAAACTTACTTGATCAACAAAAGAAGTCAAAATCAGCACCTAAAGTGAGCATTTTCGGCCAAATTGAACACTTATGCGCACAAGAAGCTTTAGTTCGACCTTGACATGATTCCATGATCTCTTGGTGATATCAATTGAGTTCCTAAATTTTTGAATCCATTCCTTGCTGCTCAGAGTCCATAGATGCACCAAAATAGCTACCTGAGGCCGTACCAGCCTCCACCACTTGGATGCTTAAAACAGGCTTCGAATATTCGGGTATGGATAAACCCTTTTGAGAATTGATAATTCCCTATATGAAGACAGCCAGGTTGTATTTAAATATATTTTCTTGAGCCCTAGTGATTGGTCCGGTCTTCAACTGTATTGGATCGACACCCTAGCGGATTGTCAGGTGTGCGGGTACAGGAGGATTCTCATCATTCCCCTCCTCTTGAAAATGATTTGCCCTCAAATCAAAATCATCACCTGAAGCAAAAGGAGATAAATTAGCAACATTGAATGTACCACTAACATTATACTCACCTGGTAATTCAAGCTTGTAGCCATTTTCATCGACCCATTCTGTCAGGACCCGTCCAGAATTCCTTCCCGGAACCCTAGACAAGCCCTGATCCCAGGGAAATACCACCGAACCTTCCAACGGAAAATCCAGCAGCACCTCCCCTAAGGGTAGGACTAACCAAAAATTACCTGCATTGAAAACACACTTCTAAAAACATCCCCTTATTCCTCCCACGTTACTATAAATTGGTTCCACAAATTTCAGCACTTCAAAAGAAACAACAGCAGCAACCCAGTGCATAAATAAAAACTACACGTCCAATACAGTATACAGAGCATTATACAGATAAATGTGGAATTTATACAATGACAGATAAGAAGTAATACAGGATAGAGAGGAAAAAGGGAAAAAAATACTTCTTGAACCTTCGGCAACGAACTGAGACGTTGGGCTTGCTCCGGACAATCAACGTCTCCAACCTGAACCTAGGGGAATGGAATTTAAGAGTGTGAGATGCTAATCATCTCAGTGAGTGACCCTATCTACTGTATACCTTTAATATTAATAGTATACCAAATAAGGGATTTAATTAATACCAACAAATAAATAAATAAATAAATAAACATTGAAGTAATACTTTCTCTCAAAACCCTCACTATTCGCTCCGTTGGAAATGTTCCCCTTTTAAAACATTTTCACAAAACCCGATGTACGTACTCCCCGAAAACCAAGGGATTAAACCATTGATAAGCAATAAATAAATAAATACATACCCCAATATATATAATTAAAATGTAATAAATTATAATAAATAATTTTGTACTCTTTGGGGTTTGAAATTTCTATCCGAAAAAAATTACACTTGACGCACCACACCATATACCAGTGATGCCCTCCGATATCCAGCGTCCCGAGCACCGACTGGCGGGGAGATTAAAGAGAGAAACTTGCAAACGGCACTTCGGCGTCCCGACAGTACCGCTGCTGAAACCATCATCCCGGCCAAGGGAGGGGCGGCTGTGGCCAATATCAAACTTGCCTGCCCAGTCCAATGGCAACCACGAGAGAAATAATACCTGCGCGCTAAACCACATAATACTTGCGCGCTACCACGTGTCCATACACCAGAACACCGATACTGTATGAGTGCGTCTAAAAATAAACATTATTAACCAACCGTACCGTTTTCCAAAATTACCGTGGGAAATATACCAAAATTTCACACTTACCATCCCACATATTTTTATTTAACAAATCGGTATGAAACATCGATAACAATAAACCACAATTTTCTCGAAGTACGAGGTTCAACAATAAAAATACCGCGGGCATAATTTATAAAATTAAACCACCAACTTAAACAAATATTTTCATAAAATACTTAACCCAATTATGCCCGAAAATAATACTTAAAACCACGTACGATTATTACCAAAATATACTTTGCTCATGCATAATAAATAAATTAAACCACAATAAAACCATAACCAAATTGTACCATATGAGCATAATTTAAATACCAATTAAACACACTTAATTGCCCAAAAATGATATAAAATCCAGACACAATCAATTACTGAAAATACTTGCTCATGTGTAATAAATACCATTTAATCACAATAAAATAATAATCGGGAATTTCTTAATGACCCCAAAATTTCATTTAGCACCAATGGATAAATATATATATAAAATAATATTTTTCCCGATTATATTTAAAATACGCCACATGAGCACAAATTACAGATATCAAATAAACACCAAATAAATATAATAAATTGTCCAAATATTTTTAAAGGTGGGTCACTCACCTGGAGCACGCAATTAAACCATGATCCACCATGGGATCAATTCCACGACTCACCTGTGCTCCTAGAACAAAATTCACACACAGTCAAATAAATTAATATTTTAATCGGGTAAATAATACCAGGTACCCGGGGGGTCAAACACAAACGTTATCCAAAATTCACAAATTATATACCGAATCGAAGCTTGAGCGACGAGGATTACCAATCCGGTCTCCATCGATCCCAATTCCGCCAGAGGTGGCCGGAATTTGGCCAGAAAGCTTCGGCCGGTTTTCAATTCCTCGTATCTTGCAAATCGACGGGAGTTGAGTTAATTGGAGCTCAGAATCGGACTCAGAGGGTCCAAATTAGTGGGAAAGGACCGGTTGCACGACCGGTGGCTGCCGGAAAATGGCCAAACCAGCGACACACCGGCCGCCAGCGTTGGAGGCCGATCCAGGCGCGTCCGCTGGCCATTCGGCCGGAAATTTGGCTGCCGGTGTCGCCCAGCTGCGGGCTTTCACGTCGGCCGGCGCGTGAGCGGTTTCAGTGGTCGAAAAAAGTGCAGCAAGGAGAGAGAGAGACGGTCGGTGGGAGGGACGAAAGAAAGAAAGAAAGAAAAAAAAGAAAGAAGAAGAAGAAGAAGAAGGAGAGGATCGGGCCCCCCTGGCCCTTTTTTCCCACGTGGAGAAAGAAAAAAAAAAGAAAAAAAGAAAAGAAAAAGAAAAAGAAAATAAAATAAATAAAATAAAAATAATTAAATAATTAAATAATGATATTATTATTTAAAATAATAATAAAAAAATGATTTTACACATGGTTGACATGTGGCTTCTCAACATGGTGACACATGGTCACCTTCATTAAGTCACACATGGCCACCGATACTGTATGAGTGCGTCTAAAAATAAACATTATTAACCAACCGTACCGTTTTCCAAAATTACCGTGGGAAATATACCAAAATTTCACACTTACCATCCCACATATTTTTATTTAACAAATCGGTACGAACCATCGATAACAATAAACCACAATTTTCTCGAAGTACGAGGTTCAACAATAAAAATACCGCGGACATAATTTATAAAATTAAACCACCAACCTAAACAAATATTTTCATAAAATACTTAACCCAATTATGCCCGAAAATAATACTTAAAACCACGTACGATTATTACCGAAATATACTTTGCTCATGCATAATAAATAAATTAAACCACAATAAAACCATAACCAAATTGTACCACATGAGCATAATTTAAATACCAATTAAAAATAATTAATTGCCCAAAAATGATATAAAATCCAGACACAATCAATTACTGAAAATACTTGCTCATGTGTAATAAATACCATTTAATCACAATAAAATAATAATCGGGAATTTCTTAATGATCCCAAAATTTCATTTAGCACCAATGGATAAATATATATATAAAATAATATTTTTCCTGATTATATTTAAAATACGCCACATGAGCACAAATTACAGATATCAAATAAACACCAAATAAATATAATAAATTGTTCAAAATATTTTTAAAGGTGGGTCACTCACCTGGAGTACGCAATTAAACCATGATCCACCATGGGATCAATTCCACGACTCACCGGTGCTCCTCGAACAAAATTCACACACAGTAATTAATATTTTAATTGGGTAAATAATACCCGGTACCCGGGGGGTCAAACACAAACGTTATCCAAAATTCACAAATTATATACCGAATCGAAGCTTGAGCGACGAGGATTACCAATCCGGTCTCCATCGACCCCAATTCCGCCGGAGGTGGTCGGAATTTGGCCGGAAAGCTTCGGCCGGTTTTCAATTCCTCGTATCTTGCAAATCGACGGGAGTTGAGTTAATTGGAGCTCAGAATCGGACTCAGAGGGTCCAAATTAGTGGGAAAGGACCGGTTGCACGACCAGTGGCTGCCGAAAAATGGCCAAACCAGCGACACACCGGCCGCCGGCGTTGGAGGCCGATCCAGGCGCGTCTGTTGGCCATTTGGCCGGAAATTTGGCTGCCGGTGTCACCCAGCTGCGGTCTTTCACGTCGGCCGGCGCGTGAGTGGTTCCGGTGGCCAGAAAAAGTGCAGCAGGGAGAGAGAGAGACGGTCGGTGGGAGGGAAGAAAGAAAGAAAGAAAGAAAAAAAAGAAAGAAGAAGAAGAAGAAGGAGAGGATCGGGCCCCCCTGGCCCTTTTTTCCCACGTGGGGAAAGAAAAAAAAAGAAAAAAAGAAAAGAAAAAGAAAAAGAAAAAGGAAAGAAAATAAAATAAATAAAATAAAAATAATTAAATAATTAAATAATGATATTATTATTTAAAATAATAATAAAAAAAAATAATTTTACACATGGTTGACATGTGGCTTCTCAACATGGTGACACATGGTCACTTTCATTAAGTCACACGTGGCACATCGTTACGCGTTCAAAAATAATATTAAAATAATACGGTGTTTGAAAAACTCTACAGGTCCATAACTTCCAAACCACATGTCCAAATCGGACGTGCCGCTAGTTTACGGACTCGTATCGACGAACACTTTACAACCATACATGAGTCAAAGCTCAACCTTACATGAATAAAAAGTCAACTCCGGCACCCCTTGGACAGTTTGGACCTCAACTTGTTTTGCTCATAACTTTCAAACCGTAGCTCCGTTTTCAACGTGCTACTAGTCTACGAACTCGTACCAACGTGTATTTCGTAACGGCACCTCAGTCAACCTAGAATTTCAACCGGATCAAAAAGTCAACTTTTGACCCCTTCGGTCAACGGCCAACAGCCATCCTCGGTTAACGTGCAAAAATTTCCGACATGGTTCGGGACGGGGTGTTACACATTCCAAGACTTGAAAAGATCCATCCCCACGTGGCATAAGCTTCGACTTTCTTTGTTTGGGAAACCTCTCCTTTAAATGTAACCAAACGCAATCTCCTGCGTCAAACACTATCATAAAAAATCCTAAAAATACCAATTTATCTTTATAGAAATCACGCCTTTTAAAGTTAGCAAAAAATCTCTCCCAAATTTTCTAATTTCCACTAAGTAAAGTTCTCAACAATGCAGATAGAGTTCTATACAACAAAAGCATCTTTAAATAAGCATCTTTATAAACCATGACCAGCAATGATTTCTTACTCAAAATGGCTTTATTAACATACCCAAAACTAAGATATAAATTTTTATTTTTCCTTTCTTTTCTTTCTTTTTCTTTCTCACTCACGGATTCCATTACTTTCACCTCACTCTTGGCTTTTCCTCCCCTTTTCTCACTCTTGACTTTAGCTTTGTTTTTCTACTCAATTTGGGTTTTAGAATACTTACCTGGTTAGTCTCGTTTGGCCTTGCCCCCTTGGATTGGAGTTGAAGCCTTGGGTGCCACACTAATCCATTCTTTGAGCTTTTCAACCTCCCTCCTTTATTGTATTTAAAGTTGGTTTCTAAATACCTCCTTGGAAGTTAATGGTTCTAGCTTAACCTTTTTACTTATAAATCTAAAAACAATAGCATTCTCTCGACCATAATGTATAGTATCAAATTGCCATGGTCTACCTAATAGAATATGTCCGGCATACATTGGCACAACATCACACGAAATAACATCCACATATTTATCAATGCTGAATTTTAATTTCGCTTGTTGTTTACTTTCATTTCACCACTATCATTAAGCCATTGTAATCTATATGGTTCGGGATGTTTAATTGTTGCTAATCCTAATTTTTCAACCACGACATTACTAATTATATTTGCACAACTTCTACTATTAATTATCGTACTAAAAATCTTACCTTAGATTTCACAACAAGTGTGGAAGATGTTCTCTCTTTGAATTTGATCCTCATCTTTGTACACGGTCAACACTCTCCTACTCACCAAACTCGATTTGGCATGTGAAGCATTTAAAGTCTCGACTTCATCTTCAAGTTCTTCCTCTTCTTGCTCAGTTTCACCTCCATTTGTTTTACTTTCAGATTCTAACTCACCATTACCTTCAACACCATTGGTTTGGGCATTGATCAGCAATATGTCCTCGACCCTGGTACTTAAACCAAACAATATCTCTAGTTCTTGAAGGTTTAAGATTAAATTTACCTTCAAATTTGTGTGCTTGAGTTGGTTCGGCCCTATCATCTCTCTCTTGGCTCATTGGTGCTCTCCTCACCTTGCTTCGGTATTGGCTTTGAATCATTGATGGGATTGCTTCTCCAAGCACTTGGATTTGACCTCCCACTATTTGATACTCCCCTAAACCATGAGCTTGTACCCCTCCTATTGATTTGATTTTCAATCTTGATGGCCACATGAAGCATCTCCTCCAATTCTGCATATTGTTGTAGCTCCACTTGGTTGGCTATCTCGCAATTCAAACTACCCAAAAACCTAGCTATGGTTGCCTCATGATCCTCATTCATACTCAATCTCATCATGAGTATCTCCATCTCCTTGTAATAATCTTCCATGGTCCTATTTCCTTGCAATAAAGATTGTAACCTTTGATGTAGTAACCTATGGTAATGAGTCGGTACAAATTGTTTCCTCATGGCTCCCTTCATTTGTTGCCATTGGAGTCAATAATGTCCAAATTCCAAAGCTGCCAATTTAGCTTTCTAAGCCTCCAAATAGTTGTGACAATCGAAGATCATCTCCATACACTCCTCCCATTCTAAGTAGGCTTCCGAATCACTTTTTCCCATGAAAGGTGGTAGGTTGACCTTAATATTTCCAAGATCATCATCCTCTTCCCTTGCTGGTCTCCCATGGATTGGTCTTCCTTGGATTGCAAAAATATCATCAATTTCTTCTTCAAGGTTATCTCCAAAATTACCTTTCTCGAATTCCTCTCTAGGTCGCCCTCGGCCTCCTTGACCTTGATCTCGACCTCCATGTACATCAAACCTTGTATCCAATCCACCTTGTGAATTCTCAACTCTGTCCCATTTTTGATATAGGTGATCAAAGTGAGCATTTATCCCTTGGAGTTGTTCTATGATTGCCATCATGTCGGTATGTTCCCTTCCACTTCCCGTTGCTCTTGAATCGCCCTTGAATGCCATAGATTCCTTTTCATTAATTCTTAAAGATCCATCTCCTCTCCTTATCCCTGAATCTACCATATTAGTAATAATAATACAAAAATCCTCACCAAATTCACTCTCTCACGTGTTTCACTAAAACAAGATCTTATCACTGGCATTTGCACACTAGTTTTGGCTCACACTCTCTTGCATTTTTCCACTCAAAGAATTAACTCAAAATTCTAATTAAAACACACTTAACAGCTACTAGATCACAAGTATACCTTAATTTAAACTTATATAAAAAAAAAAAAACAGCAAGCAAAAATAATCAATTACCAAGTGAATTGATAAAACCCAGTCTTGGCCTTTCTAAGCAAAAACAAGGTAAATGAATAAACAAATTTTTGGAATGAATAAAGAACTGAACAGAATATGAATAAACTAACAATTCAAGGATAAAATTTAGAAAAGAGATTCAAACAATGAACAAGAATCAAATCGAACAAAAATATAGAATAGTTGTTGTTGTTGTTCTTGTAATTTAAGTTTTTGTGTCAAATCCTTTATCAATTTTAATCCAAATAATTTTAGCTCTCAAAATTCAAATATCCATCAGCAAAATTGAATTTCAATTAACTCCAAATTTCACAGTTCAAAATTTCTAGCTCAAACAAATTCAAACTCCAAATTTTAATAAACTGGCCTTTTTTTTTATTCACTCAGAGAACTCAAACACAACTCCAGTAGCAAGAATAAACAACAAAAATTACAATACCAACACCAAAATTCCACCAAACCAGAGATCTCACTCTAGTATTAACAAATTGCACAATTTTTTTAGGTTTTAATGCAACATGCTTTCAAATCTCTCTACTTTTTTTTTTTGAATATATGAATCAAACTAACTAAGATTAAAACAGCAAAGAAAAATCAATAATAAACCAAATTAACAAGAATAATGATGAAAAACAACCAACAAACTAGAAAGCAAAAATAAGGTAAAGCATGGAAAATCTAATTTGACTAGGAATGAGATTTTTTTTTTTTTTAATGCAGAATGTGTATGAGATGGATGTAACCTTAACCTAATGCTAAAATTGTAGAATAACACAAAAATAAAGAAAACAAATAAAATAGATCAAACCTGAACGCAATTTGGCTCTGATACCAAATTATACGAACCTAGGTCAACTCACGCCTAAACCCGTATTATATTAGTCCGAATCAAAAAATTAAGTTCAAGTTCTCATGATCACCTCAACCCCTAATCAACCTGTGACTATAAACCTTGGTATATGATGAAGATGCCACAACAGGTGATGGATGTCCTATTGATAAGTCAAAACTAAAACATTTACTCTCGAATGGTGTTTTAGGTGTTCAATGAGAACAAAGAGAATTCTTTCCCACAATTAATTTTCAGAATAATATTGTAGGTACATTCTCATTGAAAAAATAATCCTTAAATAGGTTAAAGTGATAAAACAACAAACCTTAAAGTCCTAGGACAAAACCAACCAAGCATTGTTATTTTCCTAATGTGGTCGAATTTTTTATTCCTTTCCGAATCTAATTTTGATTAATTAATTCCTTTATTTTGAATGAGGAATTAATTAATTTACAACTGAAATAATAAAATAGTAACTTTCCTAAGTTGATTTGTCCAGCAAATAAATAAATAGAAGCCAAATAAAAAACTAATTTCCTAAAATAAAAAATCAAAATCAAATTAGAAAACTAGTTGACTAACTTGACCACTAAGCTATCTTTGACCAAATTCTAGCTTGCAAAGGCTCTAAATAAGCTCTCATATGCCATGTAGGATACCAAATAGGATTAATATTGATTCCCATATATTTCCCCTTGATTGGAATAAATCAAACTTGCTTAATCAACAAAATAAGTCAAAATCAGCACCTAAAGTGAGCATTTTCGGCCAAATTGAAGACTTATATGCATAAGAAGCTTTTGATCAGCTTTAGTTCAGCCTTGAAATGATTCCATGGTCTCTTGATGATATCAATTAAGCTCATAAAGTGTTGAATCCATTCGTTGCTACCCGGAGTCCATAGATGCACCAAAACAGCTATTTAAGCCGTACAGGCCTCCACCATTTGGATGCTTAAAACAGGCTTCGAATATTCGGGTATGGACAAGTCTTTTTGAGAATTGATAACTCCTTGTATGAAGACAGCTAGGTTTTCCTTAAATCTCTTGGCTTGAGCCTTAGTGATTGGTCCGGTCTTCAACTGTATCGGATCAACAGCCCAGCGGGTTGTCCGGTGTGCGTGTATGGGTGGATTCTAATCACAAAATGTATAACAAGTTTAAGCATAAATTTCAAAGAAAGCTAAAGAGAATTTGTTAAAAAATTCTAGAAAAGCTCTCAGTTGGAAGAGAACAAAAGCTTACATTGGTTTACGATGGAAATATACCTAGATGATACAGATTCAACAAGAGATTCCAACTCAAACAACAACCAAAGGAAAAACTTTAAATCCAAGCAAAAATCCAAAAGAAAAGCAAAAGAAAACATATTTACACGCCCTATCTCTTTCGATTTGTATGAAGAGAAAAAGAAGACAAATGTTCAAGTAAAGAAAAAACAAGAAGAAATGATGCTTACTAGAGGTAGGCACGGTTTAAGCAAGTAGAGGAAGAAGAAAATGAAATGGAAATTTAAAAGGGTAGTGTTTTGGTTGAAGAAGAAGAAGCAGGAGAGTGTTTGGGGAGGATTTTGATGATGATGGAAGAATGAAGAGAAAATGCAAAAAAAGAAAAAAAGAAGGAAATTGTGCTGGTGTCTTATATGGGCAAGACTAAGAAGGGTAAGTAGGTAATTTTGCTTGCAAACAAATATGCTCGGCTAGACTCTTTTCTCGTATGCCTAGAAAATTCTATTTTGGTACAACTGAACTTGGTTCATAGCCTTTCTTTCTCAGCCAAACACTCCACATCTGCACTTTTGTTTACTTCACAAGGCCACAGTAAGGTTGGGCATGGATGAACTAATTTGTGCTGTTCTATTAGATCGAGTGTTGGATGGTTAGACTTCTTATTTTTTAAAGGCACGTGTAGCATCTTTTACGAGCAAAGGTGTACTGTTAGGACTCAGCTAGGATCCTTTTTCAGAACCCCAAATAAGCCCTGATCCCAAAGGAAACTCCACTGGACTATCCTACGGAAAATCCGACAGCATCTCCCCTAAAGGTTGAGCATGCTCCGAAAATTTTTTGCACGAAAATATACTTGTATATAGTACTACCTTATCCCTCTCACCTTACTCTAATCGATTCCACAAGTTCTTAGGACTTTCAAAAGAAAGGTATAGATATTTAGATAGGAGGAATAACTTAATAATAACACAAATACCTTTTGTGTCCACCCACACCACCCACTTAGTACCATGCATTTCATATTGTTTTACAAACATACCAATGCATAATGTAGATAAAAGGATAATAAAACAATAATGACAATAGTAATATTAATAACAATAATAGTACAACTTGCTCGAATGCTATAACTCTTGCCCTAAGGTTTTCATACTTGCCCAAAGGCTAACATACTTGTCTGAGGGCTATCGTATAATAATAATAATAACATAATAATAATTGATAATAATAATAAATAATAAATAATAACAATATTAATAACAACAATAATATAAATAGTAATTATAATAAAGGAAAATAGAGGTAATATTAGAAAATCAAGTCCTAAATAGATAAGGTAATATAAAATAAAAAAAATTTAAAATTTATAAATATACTACGAAATATGCACACTTGAATCGGCGGTGTATGATATCATATAACATGCTATGTGATCCATAATACCAACTGTCGTTGATACCCAGCTACCAATACAGTCCCGAGTGGTTGCCTATAATTACCGTCCAACCCTCAGACTCGTACGCAATATAGTTACGAGGCTAGGCTTTTCATGAACCGAATATAACTATTGCCCCCATACAATGTGGTACATACAAACATAACATAGTATATCTATATATATGTATACTTGTATATATATGAAAAGGATACTTTATATACCATACTATATAATAGTGGTGTCAGACAGTTTCCGACATCCCAGGTACTATCTGACGAGGAGGTTAAATAGAGAACACTATATAACAACCATCCTAGCCATGGCGCGGGGGTGGGGTGTTTGGTTGATGCTCACTATATAATATTTGCCAACCCTCAGGTCCATAGCATCTCATAGGACGATCATACAAACTTACACGCTAATAACGAATACATTACAGAACACCAATATTGTGTGGTACATCTAAAACCATAACAACTTGATGCATCGTACTATATACCAGTGGTACCAAGTGGTAACCAGTGTCCTAAGTATCACTCTAACAGAGAGGTTAAAGAGAGAAACTTACAAGTGGTCGCTTTGGCGTCCTAACGACGCCGATGCTTATAACAATCATTCTGGCCATGGAGGGGGTGGCTTATGCTCACTGTATAATACTTGTTAACCCTCAGGTTATGGCATCCCACAGGATGACCATACAAACTTGCATGCTAACAGCATATAATAAATACAGTGCAGAATACTAGTATTGTATTGTGAACCTAAACACTATAATTTATTTTATAATATTATAAATACCGAAATCTGATAAAATATAACCGGATTTCATAAAATTAATTCCTCCCACAATAATTCAATTTCACAATTATCCAAATACACAGTATATTTTATACACTAAAAAATTATTCTTCTTCTTAAATCATTAAAATTAATTTATAAAATATCATATTAAATCACATGAAATTCCACATAAAATAAATGCACATAAACATACTTTATTTGTATAATAAATTTCATAATAGGATATAACAACAAATCTCATCATAATTTAGTATAAAAATTTAACACAATAATTTCTTTAAAACCATATATATAATTTTCAAGCATCAAATATATTTAAAGCACATAAAATTTACACAGTAGAATTAAATTATTATTGTCTTAAAATTTTAAAGCATACATAATATTTTTTAGAATTTTAAATAACACAATTTTTATATATACACAACATCTATATGTACACAAGTGTGTATATATATATATACTCATCTATATGCATTCATATATATGGTCACATATGCATATATGTATTCACGTACATGTACAGTCATATACATATAAAATCAATCTTGTTAACAAGTATATGCATGCTCATATACATATTTATACAAATATATATATATATATATAATAAATATATATATTCATATACTCACACACACACACATATATATACGATCACATACGTGTATATGCTCACATATGTGCACACATATGCATATTCATATATATATATATATATATATATTTATATATATTTTCACATATATTCACACACATTTATACATATATATAACCTCTTAACAAATATATATATATATATTCATATGTTTACAATATATCTATATATATATATATCAATCTACACACATGCCAGCTCAAGTTTTCATACAATAAATTCAATCAACACAATAAATAATCTTACATAATAAATAAATGCAACACACACATATATATATATATATATATATATATATTCACGCACATACATAGGTACTCACGTGTGTATATACATATATAAATACAATTCTTTGATATACATGTATATATATACATTCATATACTTAGTATATATATATAGGTTAATATAAACATCTACACACATACCAAGGGAGTACCCACACATACTTATACATATATATATATATATATATACAGGAATATGCATTGCAAATATACATGTGTATTTTTGTACAAAATTTTGTACATAGATATACAATTTAACACAATTACCACATTAAATACCACAAAAACTTAAAAATGACAACTTTTCATATACAAAACCATAATTCACAAACAAAATATCGATGGAAAGCTAAAGTGATGAGGAACACGTTACCAACCTCCATTAGCTCAATTCGATCGGCGGTGGTCAGAAAATGGCCGCAAAGTTTTGGCCAAATTTTCCCTCCATGTATCTCACAAAAGGCTTAGAATTTGGACAAATGAGGGTCATTTTTTAGATCAAGAGGTCAAAAACTAGGGGGAATGACTGATTTCACGGCTGAGAACTTCCAGAAAATTGGCCAACCAAAGAAACACAGACCACCAGCTTTGGGCTACTGATCCTGGCCCGTATATTGGCCAAACTGTTGAAAATTGGATGGCCGGGGTCACCCGACCATGGGTCACCATGCAAGCCGGTGCGTGTGGCTGTCTAGTGCTCGGAGAAGGTGGCTTTGATAGGGACCCTAGAGAAAGAGAGACAGAAAGAGAGAGAGAGACAGAGACAGAGACAGAGAGAGAGAGAAAGAGAGAGGGAAGAGAGAGAAGTAATTTTTTTTCCTTTCAAAACATGTGAGACCTAGAGAGAGGGGGAGATGGAGAAAAAGAAAAGGAAAAAGAAAAAAGAAAAGGAGAAAGAAAAAGGAAAAGAAATATAGAAATATAAAAAAAATAATATTTTATTAAGAATGACACATGGCACTCTCTCATTGTGACACATGGCATCTTCATAAACGTGACATGTGGTACTTCCCAACTGGTGAGTTGAATCCGGCCTTATATCCCTCCTTGGCCGATTGGAGCTCTCTTCTCCTTGCTTTGGTTTTGGCCGTGTGTCATATGTGGGATTGCTTCTCCAAACACTTGAATTAGGCCTCCCACTGTTAGAAACTCCTCCAAACTATGAGCTAGTATCCCTCTTCTTAAATTGGTTTTCAATTTTAATAGCTACATGAAGCATCTCTTCCAATTCCACATATTGTTGTAACTCCACTTGGTTGGATATTTCTAGATTCAAACCTCCCAAAAACCGTGCCATGGTTGCCTTATAATCCTCATTCATGCTCAATCTTATTATAAGCATCTCCATCTCTTTGTAGTAGTCCTCCATGGTCCTACTTTCTTGTGATAATGATTGAAGCTTTTGATGCAGCAATCCATAGTAGTGAGTTGGCATAAACCTCTTTCTCATGGCACCTTTCATTTGTCGCCAAGTGGTTATTAATTCAACAACAACTCTCCTTCGGATACCTTGCTTATTATTCCACCATTGGAGTGCATAATGACCAAATTCCAAAGCAGCCAATTTATCCTTCTTTGCCTCAGAGTAGTTATGGCAGTCGAATATCATCTCCATACACTCCTCCCACTCTAGGTAAGCCTCCGGACCACTTTTCCCAAAAAATGGTGGGATATTGACCTTAATATTTCCAAGGTTATCATTTTGTTTTGGGATTGCCTCCCATGGGTTATCTTCAAAATTATTTCCTTTGAATTCCTCCCTAAAACATGCATGGCCTTCTCGACCTCTACCTTGACCTCCTTGGCATTCATGTCTTGGATTCGGTCCAACTTGGAAATTCTCAATTCTATCCGTTCTTCGATCTAGGTGATTAAAGTGAGCATTCATCCTTTGAAGTTGTTCAAAAACTGCCATCATGTTGGTAGGTTTACCTCCACTTCCTGTAGCTCTAGAATCCCCTTTGAATCCCACGGATTTCTTTTCAATATTTCTTAATGAATCAATTCTCTTCTTAATCTTAAATCTGTCATGTTAGAGAACATGTGTTTCACTTAAAAAAGTCTCTACGCTCATGTTTGCACACTAGTTTCGGCTTTAACCCTCTTTTAAGCTCACAGTCTTTGATATTTTTCCATTCAAAGAATTATCTCGAAGTTCTAATTAAAACACATTTAAACAAAAACTAGATCACAAGTATTCCTTAATTTAAACTTATCCACAAAACTGCAGCAAAAACAAGTTATTACTGAATGAATTGTTAATGCTTATTTATCGGCTTTCTAACCAAAAACAAGGAAAAATTAACTAGGAAAATTTCAAAATCAACAAGAATTGGGTCAGAATGTTAAGAGAACAAGAATTCAAGAATAAAATTTAGGAAAAAGATTCAAACAAAGAACAAGAAACAATTTGAACAAATATGAAATAGTTGTTGGTTGTAGTTCTTGTAATTTAAGTCTTTGTATCAAATCCTTTAACCAATTTTAATGTTAACAATTTTAGCACTTAAAATTTGAATCTCCAGCAGCAATATAGAATGAATAACAGCAACTCCAAATAATCATAATTGAAATTCCACACCAAACAATCTTAATTTCTTCAATCCTTCAAAAATCGGTCCTTTTTACTTTTTTTTTTTAATTAGTCTTTTGTTCTTTTTTTTTTTTATCTTTAATATTATCCACACAATCTCCAGTAGCAAGAATCAACATCAAAAATTTCAATTTCAATGTCAAAATTTCACCAAACCGATCCACACTTCAAACAAAAATAAACTGCAAAAATTTGTAGGTTTTATGCAATATGTTATCAAATCTTCTTCTTTTTTTAAATATATGAATGCAACTACTTAAGATTAAAAATAAAAAATCAAAATCAAAAATAAATCAAATTATAAGAATAATTATGCAAAATAACTAGCAAGCTAGAAAGCAAAAATTTGGTTAAAACAAGGAAAAAATTCATATATGAAGAAAAATATGGTTTTATTTTTTTATTTTTTTTATTTTTGATAAATATGCAAAACGTAAATAGTTAGGAAATAACCTTAACCTACTGTGAAAATTACAAAATAACTCAAAAAAAAAAAAAAAGAAAATAAGATAGATCAAGCCTAAACAAAATTCGGTTCTGATACCAAATGATACGAACCTAGGTCGACTATCTCCTAAACCCATATTATATTAGTCCGGATCACAATTAAGTTCAGGTTCTATTAGCCACCTTAACCCGTAATCAACTTGTGATTAGAAACCTTGATATATGATGAAGATGCTACAATAGATGATGGATGCACTATTGATAAGTAAAACTAAAACACTTGATTTCTATTAAGTGTTTTAGGTGTTCAAAGAGATCAAAGAGAATTCTTTCTCACAAATAAATTTCTGAATAATATCTAAGCTGCCATTCCATTGAAAAATAAGCTCTTAAATAAGCTAAAGTCATAAAACAAAAACCCTAATTTAGCTCGGTAAAATTTGGCCAACATTGGTGAACAAAAAGGAAATTGCCAAATTGAACGCCCTTTCCTAATCTAATTTGTATAAATTAATTCCCTAATTTTGAAATAGGAATTAACTAATTTACAATCAAAATAATAAAATTATAACTTTCCTAAAGTAATTTTTCTAGCAAATAAATAAATAAAACCAAAATAAAGACTATTTCCTAAAACAAAAGTCAAATGTTCAATTAGGAAAACTAGTTGACTAGTTTGCCAACTAACCTGCCTTTATCCAATCACCAGCTAGTTTAGACTTCAAATAAACTCCAATATGATGTGTAGGAGGTCAAATAGGATTAATATCGATTCCCATATGTTTCCCTTGATTGGAATAAGTAAAGCTTGCTTGATCAATAAAATAAGTCAAAGTCAGCGCCACAATGATGATTTTCAGCCAACATGAAGATTCATGCACAAATTTTGAATGTAAATGCTTTTCTTCTGTCTTGGCATGATTTTATGGTCCTTTGGAGTGCTAAATCACATTCATAAACCAACAAATTCACTCCTTGCTGTTTAGAGTCCATAGAAGCACTAAAACAGCTTATCGGATCCATTTCATCCTTCGTAACTTGGAGGCGTAAGATGGGCTTTGGATTTTTGGGTATTGTCATGCCCTCTTGAGATTTAATCATATCTTGTATGAAGCTAATCTGGTTGTTCTTAAATTTCTTGGCTTGTGCCTTTATGATTGGCCCTGCCTTCATTTGTATAGGATCAGCACCCCAGTGGGTAGTCAGTTGTACGGATACGGGCGGAACAAAAGTCAAATTTCAGATTAGGAAACTAGTTGACTAGTTTTACAACTAAGTTATCTTTGTCCAATCACAGTTAGTTTAGGCTCCAAATCAGCTCCAATATGCTATCCAATATGCTATGTAGGATTCTAAATAGGATTAATATTGATGCCCATATGTTGCCCTTGATCGGAATAAGGAAAACTTGTTTGATTCACAAGAAAGGTCAAAGCTAGTGTCGAAACATGCATTTTCAGCCAACATGAAGTCTTGTGCACCAACATGGTTAATGAAAAGCTTTGCTTCTGCCTTCACATGATTTCATGGTTCCTTGGAGTGATCAATCACATTCATAAGTCAACAAATTCATTCCTTGCTGCTTGGGGTCCAAAAATGTACCAAAACAGCTTTCCGGGTCTATTTCGACCTTCATAACTTGGATGCATAGAACGGGCTTTGGATCTTCGGATATTGTCATGCCCTCTTGAGAATTAATAACACCTTGGATGAAACTAACTAGGTTTTCCTTCAGTCTCTTAGCTTGTACCTTTGTGATTAGCCCTTTCTTCAATTGTACAGGATCAGCATCCCAGCGGGTAGTCGGTTGATGAGAATCCGTCTATGCTCGCACAACCGACTACTCGCGGGGGTGTTGATCCGATACAGAAGAAGACCAAGCTAATCACTGGGGCTCAAGCTAAGAGATTTAAGGACAACATGGCTGCCTTTATACAGGGAGTAATTAATTCTCAAAAGGGCTTGTTCATATCCGAAGATATAAGATCCATTTTAAACATCCAAGTGGTGGAGGCCGATACAAACCCGAGTAGTTGTTTTCGTGCAAATATCGACTCCGGATAGCAAAAAATGGTTCCAACACTTCATGGATTCAATACATATCTTTAATAGGTCATGGAATCAAGTTAAGGCAGCTTTAAAGGCAAACAAAAAGGGGCTATGTGCACAAGGGAGAAAGATGGTCGGTTTTGTTGTATTGCTTGCTGGCTTTACTATATTTTGCTGAGTTGACATTTTCTCTTTGTTCCAATCAAGGGTAACATGTGGGACTCCATAATAATCATATTTGGCATTTTAAAAGGCATATGGAAGCTGATTTGGAGCTCAAATTGGTCAAAGATTTTTCAAAGATAGCTTAGTAAAAAAGATAGTTATTTAGCTTCCTAATTTGATTTTGACTTTTTGTTTTAGAAAATTAGTCTTTTAGTTGCTTTTTATTTATTTATTTATTGGACAATTAACTTAGGAAAGTTATTATTTTATTATTTTTGTTGTAAATTAATTAATTCCTAATTCAAAATAAAGGAATTCATTAGTCAAAATTA
Organism: Ziziphus jujuba; assembly: GCF_031755915.1. Taxonomy (NCBI): domain Eukaryota; kingdom Viridiplantae; phylum Streptophyta; class Magnoliopsida; order Rosales; family Rhamnaceae; genus Ziziphus; species Ziziphus jujuba. The sequence continues at coordinate 24,132,466 of NC_083379.1, forward strand.
GATTAGGAAAGGAGAGAGAAAATTTGGCCACCTTTAGGAAACAACATTCTTGGCCGATTTTTGTCTTAGTTTTTAGGGTTTATTGTTTTGTGACTCTAGTCTATTTAAAGGCTTATTTTTTTGGACGAACACACCTTTAATAATATATAGAAAATTATTTGTGAGATTGAATTTCTCTTTATTCTCTTTGAATACCTAAAACACCATTGAGAGTGAGTGTTTTAATTTTGACTTATCAATAGGATATAATCACCTATTGTGGCGTCTTCATTATACCAGGGTTTCTAATCACAGGTTGATTAGGGGTTGAGGTTATTCCATTAAAATCTAAACTTAATTGAGATCCGGACTAATATAATACAGGTTTAGACATGTGTCGACGTAGGTTTGTATCATCGGTTGTACAGGTACAAGCAAATTCTCATCATTCCCCTCCTCTTGAAAAGAATTTGTCCTAAAATCAAAATCATCACCTGTAGCAAATGGAGATAAATTAGCAACATTAAATGTAGCACTCACATTATACTCACCTGGTAAGTCAAGTTTGTAAGCATTTTCATTGATCCGCTCCAAGACTTGAAAAGGTCCATTTCCTCGAGGTATAAGTTTTGACTTTCATTGTTCCAAAAACCTCTCCTTTCTTAAGTTCAACCAAACCTAATCTCTTGGGTCAAACACTATCAGAACAAATCCTAGAAGTACAGGCTCATTTTGGCAAAAATCACACTTTTTAATACTAGCAAATAATCTTTCCTTCCTAAGTAGTTCTAAAACTAACCGAAGATGTGCTACATGATCATCTAAATTTTTACTATATACAGAATACTGTCAAAATAAACAACCACAAATTATCCAACGAATGGACGCATGACATGATTCATTAGTCTTATAAACGTGCTAGGTGCATTAGTTAAACCCAAAGGCATTACTAACCACTCATATAATCTATATTTAGTTTTAAATGCAGTTTTCCATTCATCCCCCTCTTTCATCCTAATTTGATGATACCCACTCGTAAGATCAATCTTTGAAAACATACATGCACCATATAATTCATCTAGCATATCATCTATTCTAGGAACTGGATGCCTATATTTAATGGTTATATTATTTATGGCTCTATAATCTTCACATATATGCCATGAACTATCTTTCTTAAGTACTAACAAAATAGGAACAGCACACGGACTCATGCTTTCACGAATATAACTCTTTTCAAGCAATTCACTTACCTGGATTTGTAGCTCTTTTATCTCCTCAGGATTGCTTTTTATATGCAGGTCTATTAGGAATTGCAGTTCTCGGAACAAAATCAATTTGATGTTCAATTCGCCGGATAGGTGGTAAACCATTAGGAATTTCCTCTGGAAAGACATCTTCAAAATCCTATAAAATAGAAGAAATAGAACTTGGCAATACAAGCTCTTCAAGGTTAGCTTGATGATTTGAATAAGCATCTTTATAAATCATAACCAGCAATGGTTTATTACTCAAAATTTCCTTTTAACCTCACCTAGGCTAAGATAAAAAAATTTCTTTTTCTTTTCTTTCCTCTCTTTTTCTTTCCCACTCTCGTCCACCTCACATTCTCGGCCTTTTCACTTTGTTTCGCCCTCTCGTCTTTGTCTCTTTTTCTCCCATCAATTTTGGATTTAGAACACTTACTTTGGATGGATGAGTCATCCTTACCTTCCTTCACATATGGTGAAGCCTTGGGTGTCATGCTTGCTTTGTCCTTGAGCCATTCGGCCTCCCTCCTTTGTTGCATTTGTAGTTGGTCTCTAAATACCTCTTTTGGAGTTAATGGTTCAAGCTTAATTTTCTTACCTTTAAATCGGAAAACAATGGCATTCTCTCTTCCAGAGTGTATGGTGTCTTTATTAAATTACCATGGCCTACCCAATAAAATATGGCCAGCATATATGGGAACAACATGATATAAAACAACATCCACATATTTATCAATGCTAAATTTTATCTTGGCTTGTTTGTTTACTTCTATCTCACCACTATCGTTAAGTCATTGTGATCTATAAGGTTCGAGATGTTTAATGGTCGTTAATCCTAATTTCTCAACCACCACATTACTAATTACATTAGCATAACTTCCACTATCAATTATCATGCTACAAATATTACCTTGAATTTCACATCGGGTATGGAAGATATTTTCTCTTTGGACTTGATCCTCGTCTTTATACATGGTTAGAACCCTCCTTTCTGCCAAGCTTAGTTTGGCTTGTGAGGCTTTAAGAGTCTTAGCTTTTTTTTGTTCTTCATCTCAAATTTCTTCATTAACAAATTTGTCCATTTCCTTGGATTCATTACTTTTGGACTCTAACCCTCTATTACATTTCAACACCATTATTCCTTGATTTAGATTTAGCACCATTATTCTTTGATTTAGATATTGATTGGCAATATGTTCTCAACCCTGGCACTTAAAACAAACAATGTCACGAGTTCTAAAAGGTTTAGAATCAAGCTTACTACTCGATTTAGATGCTGGTGGGTGGGTGTTTGACCAGATTGTACTTCCTTGGCCGGTTAGAGCTCTCTTCACCATGTTTCGATTTTGGCTTTGTGTCATATGTGGGATTGCTTCTCTAAACACCTGAATTAGGCCTCCCACTGCTGGAAACTCCTCCAAACCATGAGCTTGTACCCCTCTTTTTGAATTGGTTCTCAATTTTAATGGCCACATGAAACATCTCTTCCAATTGCACATATTGTTGGAATTCCACTTGGTTGACTATCTGTTGGTCCAAACCTCCCAAAAATCTTGCCATGGTTGCCACATGATCATCATTCATACTTAACCTCATCATAAGTATCTCCATCTCCTTGTAATAGTCCTACAAGGTTCTACTTCCTTGAGATAAAAATTGTAACCTTTGATGTGGCAACCTGTGGTAATAGCTCAGCACAAATCTCTTCCTCATGGCTCCTTTCATTTGTCGCCAAGTAGTAATAGGTTCATCACCAACTTTTCTTTGGGTACCTTGCTCACTAGCCCACCATTGGAGTGCATTATGTCCAAATTCCAAAACAGCCAATTTAATCTTCTTTGCCTTGGAGTAGTTATGGCAATCAAATATCATCTCCATATACTCTTCCCAATCTGGATAAGCCTCCAGATCACTCTTTCCCATAAAATGTAATATATTGACCTTAATATTTTCAAGTTCATCATCTTCCCCCCCAACTTGACTCCCATGGGTTTGCCTTCCTTGGAGTGCAAAAACATCTTTAAACTCCTCCTCTAAGTTATCTTCATAATTACCTTCTTTGAATTCCTCTCTATAACATTCATGACCTCCTTGATGTTCATGTCTTGGATTCGGCCCAGCATGGGAATTCTCAATTCTTTCCATTCTTTGATCTAGGTGATTACAATAAGCATTCATCCTTTGAAGTTGTTCCAAAACCGCCATCATGTCAGTAGGTTCACCTTTAGTATCCGTTGCTCTAGATTCTTCCTCTGTACTATTTCTTAATGAATCACCCCCTCTTCTCATTCTTGAATCTATCATGTTAGTAAAAATAATACAAAAATCCTTACCAAAATCACTCCCTCACGTGTTTCACTCAAATAGGTTCTCAACACTCATGTTTTCACACTAGTTTCGAATTTTAACCCCCTATTTTAAGCTCACACTCTCTTACCTTTTTCCACTTAAAGAATTATTAGAGCTAGGTTCGTATCATTTGGTATTTGAGCTAAATTTTGTTCAGGTTTGATCTCTCTTATTTGTTTGATTTTGTTTTGTAATCTGTAATTTTATCATTAGGTTTAGGTTAAGGTTTCTTCTATCTTCTTCATGTTTTGCATTTTGATGTGCTTCAATGATTTGAATTCAAAAGGAGGGGAATGATGAGAATCCGCCCATACCCGTATAACCGACTACCCGCTGTGGTGCTAATCCTGTACAATTGAAGACGAGGCCAATCACACGGGCACAAGCTAAGAGACATGGTTAGTTTCATTCAAGGTGTTATTAATTCTCAAGAGGGCATGACAATACCTGAAGATCCAAAGTCCGTTCTATGCATCCAAGTTACGAAGGACGAAATGGACCCCGAAAAGCTGTTTTGGTACCTTTTTTGGACCCCGAGCAGCAAAGAATAATTTTATTGACTTATAAACATGATTGAGCACTCCAAGGGACCATGAAATCATGCCAAGGTAGAAGCAAAGCTATTCATTAACCATGTTGGCACACAAGACTTCATGCTGGTCGAAAATGCATGTTTTGGCGCTAGCTTTGACCTTTCTTATGAATCAATCAATTTCTTTTTGTTCAATCAAGGACAACGTATGGGAACCAATATTAATCCTATTTGGAATCCTACATGGCATATAGGAACTGATTTGGAGCCTAAACTAGCTGGTGATTGGATAAGAACAGCTTAATTGTCAACTAGTCAATTAATCTCCTAATTTGAACATTTAACTTTTGTTTTAGTAAATAGTTTTTTATTTGATTTTTATTTGATTATTGCTGAACAAATTAATTTAGAAAAGTTGATACTTTATTATTTGATTGTAAATTTCTTAATTCCTATTTCAAAATTAAGGAATTAATTAAACAAAATTAGATTAGGAAAGGAAGTAAAAATTCAGCCACACCTTAGTTTCCTAAACACTTAGCCGGTTTTACCTAGTCTTTTAGGGTTTTATTTTGTTCATTCAAAGCCTATTTAAGGATTATTTTTAAATGAGAAGGCAGGTTAATTATTATTCAAAAATTAATTGTGAGAAAAACTTCTCTTTCTTCTCTTTGAGCACCTAAAACATCGAATAAAAATCGAATGTTTTAGTGATACGAACCTAGGATGACCTGCTTTTAAACCCCTACTATATTAGTCCAGATCTAATTATATTCAAGTTCTAATGGTCACCTTGATCCCTAACCAACCTGTGATTAGAAACCCTGGTATATAGTGAAGACGCCACAATAGGTGATGGATGTCCTATTAATAAGTCAAACTAAAACACTCATTCACTAATGGTGTTTTAGGTGTTCAAAAGAATAAAGAGAATTCAATCTCACAAATAATTTTCTGTATAAAATTCAAGCTTCATTTCTCATTGAAAATAAGCCTTTAAATAGGTTTTGAATTACCAAAATAAAACCCTAAAAGGATTAGGAAAATTCGGCTAACATAGAATTCAATTAGAAAATTGCCTAATTTTACATCATTTCCTCATCTAATTTGGATTAATTAATTTGCTTATTTTGAAGTAGGAATTAATTAATTTACAATGAAAATAATAAAATAATAATTTTTCTAAACTTATTTGTCCAGTAAATAAATAAATAAATAAAAGAATGTCAATCGTAAATTAGGTAACGAGTTGACTTTGGCATCTAGGCTGAATTATGTCTTCAACCGATCTAACTCATGACCGAACTTGTCTTCCATCCAAGTTAGCTTGTGTCCGAACATGCCTTTCTTTGCGTCCGAATGATAGAGTGTCAACTGGCTGAGATAGTATCTGTTGTCCAAGAGTCAAATGTCTGAGATAGTTGGACAAGAGTAAGATGTCCGAAATAGTTGAACAAAAGTCAGATGTCCGAGATAGTTGATAGTCAAGGTGGAATGTTGCCCGAGGTATGAATGTGCTGTTGATGCCTGAAGGAACTGGTGGTCTCCGAGACATGGATGACACCAGTGTTGTCCAAAACATGGATGGACTGATGTTGTCCGAGCTAAAATGCTTTCCGAGGTGTGGATGTCCTCCGATGTATGGATTTCCTCTGAGGTATGATGTCCTCCGAGGTATGGATGTGTGTGCATGGGCGGAATCACATCATTCCCCTTTTCTTGAAAAGGAGTTGTCCTCAAATCATGAGCATCACCTGTAGCAAAAAGAGATAAGTCAGCAACATTAAATGTAGTACAAACATTATACTCATCCGGCAAATCAAACCAAATCAAATTTTCATCTCGACGCAGCATAAGCTTGGACTTCCCTTGCTCGAGAAACCTTTCCTTTCTTAGGTGCAAATCTCCTAGATTAAATACTATCACAACAACAACTAAAAATACATGCTCATTATAGCAAAAATTATTTTCTTTTTTTAAAGTTAACAAATAATCTTTTTCAAATTTTCAAATTTCCACTAAATTAAACTTTCAACAATGCAGATAAAGTTCTATGCAATAAAGACATATTTAAATAAGTATCTTTAAAATTCATGGCCAACAATGATATCTTATTCATAATTACTTTATTAATATCACCAAAGCTAAGATAGAAATTTTTATTTTTCTTTTCTTTTCTTCCTTTTCCTTTCTCACTCATGGCTGACTCACCTTCCTCACACTCAGCTTTTGCACCAAATTTCTCACTCTTGGTTTTATTAAAATTTTTCCACATAACCTAGGTATTAGAAGACTTACCTTGGACAGCAAGCTCACATTTTCCGTCTTGATTCGATGGTGGAACCATTGGTGCCATACTAGCCTTCGCTTTGAGCCTCTCGGCTTCCCACCTTTGTTGTATTTGAATTTGATCTTTGTACACCTCTTTAGGAGTCAATGCCTCTAGCTTGACCTTTTTACCTTTAAATCTAAAAACAATATTATTCTCTCTACCATAATGAATAGCATCTCTATCAAATTTCCAAGGCCTACCAAGTAAAATATGTCCGGCATGCATAGGCACAACATCACACAAAACCACATCCACATATTTATCAATGCTGAATTTTACTTTGGCTTGTTTATTTACTTTCATCTCACCACTATCATTTATCCATTGTAATCTATATGGTTCTGGATGTTTAATAGTTGTTAACCCTAATTTATCAAGCACAATGTTACTAATTACATTAGTACAACTTTCACTATCAATAATCATGCTACAAATTTTACCTTGAATCTCACATCGGCTGTGAAAGATGTTCTCTCTTTGAATTTCATCCTCATCTTTGTATGCAACCAGCACTCTCCTAGAAACCAAGCTTAATTCAGCATGTGAGGCATTCAAAGTTTCGGCCTCACCTTCAAGCTTTTCCTTCTCCTCTTGCTCGGTTTCACACTCACTTTCTTCACTTTCCAACTCTAGCTCACCATTGCCTTTTAACACCATGATCCTTCTATTCGATCATTGGCTAGTGATATGTCCTCATCTCTGGCACTTAAAACAAATAATTTCTCTTGATCTGGAAGGTTTAGGATCATAATTTACCTCATTTTTATGTGCTTGGACAGATTCGGCTTTAGGCTTTTTTTTTTGCCGATTGGTGCTTTCTTCTCCCACCTTCAGCTTTGCCTTGCTTTCATAGGGTGGGTTGTTTCTCCAGCCACTTGGAATTGATCTCCCACTATTGGAAACTCCTCCAAACCTTGAGCTTACAACCCTCATCTTGAATTGATGCTCCAATTTAATAGCCACATGCAACATCTCCTCTAATTCCACATATAGTTGCAATTCTAGTTGGTTGGCTATCTCACGATTTAAACCACCAAGGAATCTTGCCATGGTTGCTTCTCTATCCTCATTCATGTTTAATCTCATCATAAGCATCTCTATCTCCTTGTAATAATCCTCCACGGACCTACTTCCTTGAGATAGGGATTGAAGCCTTTGGTGCAGCAACCTATGAGGCATGAACCGCTTCCTCATGGCTCCTTTCATTTGGCATCGTGTAGTGATCAAGTCATCTCCAACTCTCCTTTTGGTATTTTACTCATTGGTCCACCATTGGAGTACATAATGGCCAAACTCCATTGCTGCCAATTTCACCTTCTTAGCCTCTGAATAATTATGACAATCAAAGATCATCTCCATTCTCTCTTCCCATTCCAAATATGCTTCCGGATCATTTTTACCCATGAATGTTGGGATGTTTACCTTGATGTTGCCAAGATCATCGTCTACATCCTCTCTCCTATGCCTTCCATGACCTAGCCTCTCTTGGACAGCAAGTGTTTCATCCATTCCTTCTTTAAAGTCATCTTCGAAATTTTCCTCCTCTAACTCCTATCTTGGTCGCCCTCGGCCTCCTCAACCTTGACCACGTCCTCCATGAGCATCCAATCTTATATTCGGCCCTCTTTGTGATGTTTCCATCATGTCCATCATTTGATCTATATTGTCAAATCGAGCATTTATTCGCTGCAATTGCTCCAATATAGCCCTCATGTCCATTTGATCACCAATCCCTGTAGCTCGGGAATCACCTTTAAATCCTTCGAACTCCTCTTCATTAATTCTCAAAGGTGGATCTCCTTTTCTTACCTTTGAATCTGCCATGTTAGTATGAATAATACAAAAATAAAATAAATTCTCATCAGATTCACTCCCTCATGTGTTTCACTCAATACAAGAACTCGACACTCGTGTTTGCACACTAATTTCGGCTTTTAACCCTCTTTTGTGCTCACACTCTCTTGCCTTTTTTCTCTCAATAAATTACCTCAAAGTTCTAATTAAAACACCCACAAAACAGTAATTAGATCACAAGTATGTTTTAATTAAACTTATCAACAAAACAGTAGCTAAAAGTAGGCAATACCGAAGAATTCAACAAAACCTAGTTTTCGGCTTTTCTAGGCAAAATAAAGCAAATTAAGGAGAAATCTTTGGAATTTTTAAGAAATGGACTAGATGGTAAGAGATTAAGGATTCAAGAATAAAATTTAGGAAAAAGAATTTCAAACTCAAACAAGAATCAAATCGAACAAAAATATAGTGTTGGCTGTTGTTCTTGTAATTCAAGTTTTGTATCAATTCCTTTATCTAATTTTAATCCAATAATTTAAGCACCAAAAATTCCAAATATCCAGTAGCAAAAATAATTCTCCAGCAACTGAAATATTGAATAAATAATCAACAAATCAGCAGCCCCAACAAATTTCCAGCAAACAAATCAAACTCCAACAAACCGAAATTTTTATATATATTTTTTTATTTGACCTGTTCTTCTTCTTTTGTTTTTTTTTTTTTTAAATTTTCACTCACAGATCATAAAACAACTGCAGTAGTAAAGATCAACACCAAAAATCCACCAAACTCGTGGCCTCCAACAAAAACAAAAGTGCAGTTTGTTTTTTTTAATATCTGTTCAAATTTTCTTTTATTTTATTTAATTTTTTTTTTAATATATGAATGCAAATATTGAAGACTAAAATAGCAAAGAAAAATCAACAAAAACCAAATTAACAAGAACAATGATAAAAAACAACCAACAAACTAGGAAACAAAAATACGGTAGGATAAGAAAAACCTAATTTGACTAGGAATGAATATATATATTATTTTTTAAGATGCAGAACGTGTATGGGATGGATGCAACCTTAACCTAATGCTAAATTTTCAGAATAACACAAAAACAAATAAAGCAAATAAAGATAGATCAAACCTGAACAAAATTTGGCTCTGATACCAAATGATACGAACCTCGGATGACCTGCTCTTAAACCCGTATTATATTAGCCCGGATTTAATTATGTTCAAATTCTAATGGTCACCTTGACCCCTAACCAACCTGTGATTAAAAACCTTGGTATATAGTGAAGACGCCACAATAGGTGATGGATGTCCTATTGATAAGTCAAACTAAAACACTCATTCACTAATGGTGTTTTAGGTGTTCAAAAGAATAAAGAGAATTCAATCTCACAAATAATTTTCTGTATAAAATTCAAGCTTCATTTCTCATTGAAAATAAGCCTTTAAATAGGCTTTGAATGACCAAAATAAAACCCTAAAAGGATTAGAAAATTTCGGCTAACATAGAATCCAATTAGGAAATTGCCTAATTTCACATCCTTTCCTAATCTAATTTGGATTAATTAATTTCCTTATTTTGAAGTAGAAATTAATTAATTTACAATGAAAATAATAAAATAATTACTTTCCTAAACTTATTTGTCCAGCAAATAAATAAATAAAAAAGAAAAAAAAAGAAAGTCAATCGTAAATTAGGTAACGAGTTGACTTTGACATCTAGGCTGAATTATGTCTTCAACCGAGCTAACTCATGACCGAACTTGTCTTCCATCCAAGTTAGCTTGTGTCCAAATATGCCTTCCATCCGAGTTAGCTTGTGTCCGAACGATATAGTGTCAACTGGCTAAGATAGCTGATGTTGTCCAAGAGTCAGATGTCCGAGATAGTTGATAGCCAAAGTGGAATGTTGCCCGAGGTATGAATGTGCTGTTGATGCCTGAAGGAACTGATGGTCTCCAAGACATGGATGACACTAGTGTTGTCCGAGACATGGATGAACTGATGTTTTCCGAGGTAAAATGCTCTCCAAGGTGTGGATGTCCTACGATGTATGGATTTCCTCCGAGGTATGATGTCCGCCGAGGTATGGATGTGTGTGCACGGGCGGAATCACATCATTTAGTTTGACTTATCAATAGGATATCCATCAACTATTATGGCATCTTCATCATATACCAAGGTTTCTAATCACAAGTTGATTTTGACTATTAGAATCTGAACTTAATTATGATCTAGATTACTATAATACAGGTTTAGGAACAAGTCGACCTAAGTTCGTATTATTTAAGTTGATCAAGATGAGCATTCATCCATTGTAATTGTTCCAAAACCGCTAACATATTGGTAGGTTCTCCTCCATTTCCCATTGCTCTAGATTCCCCTTTAAATCCCAACGATTCATCTTCAAGATTTCTTAATGAATCATCTCCTCTTCTCAATCTTGAATTTTTCATATTAGTAAAAATAATGCAGAAATCCTTACCAAATTCACTCCCTCACGTGTTTCACTCAAATAAGGTCTCAGTACTCGTGTTTGAATACTAGTTTCGGCTTTTAACCTTCTTTTAAGCTCACACTCTCTTGGTTTTTTCCACTTAAAAAATTATCTCAAAGTTCTATTAAAACACACTCAAAATAGCAATTAGATCATAATTATGCCCGAAATAAACTTATCAATAAAACAGCAACAAAATCAATCAAATACCGAGTGAATTGATAAAACCTAATCTCGACCTAACTAACCAAAACAAAGGTAAAATTAACAAAGAAAATTTTTGGATTTAACAAGGGATAAATCAAAATATTAAGGACCAATACTTCAAGGATGAAATATGGAAAAGAGATTCAAACAACAAATAAGAAACAATTCGAACAAAGTATGGAATAGTTGTTGGCTGTAGTTTTTGTAATTTAATTCTTTGTCTCAAATCCTTTAACCAATTTTAATCCAAACAATTTTAGCACTCAAAATTCAAATCTCTAGTAGCAATACAGGGTGAATAACAGCAACTCCAAATAATCACTATTGAAATTCTACACCAAAATAAACTCAATTTTTCAGCCTTCCACAAACCGACCTTTTACAATTTTTTTATTTATTTTCAGCTTTTCTTCTTTTTTTTCTTTTTTTCTTTTTTTTATCACTAACAAAATAATATAAAATAATCTCCAATAGCACAATTCACCACAAAAATGCAAATTTCAAGCCAAAAAAATTCAACAAACCCTATCCAAACTTTTCAAACAAAAATAAATTGTAAAATTTTAGATTTATGCAAGTTGTTCTCAAAACTCCTCTCTTTTTTTTCTTTTCCTTTTTTTGAATATATGAATGCAACTAATTAAGATTAAAATAGTAAAGAAAAAAAATCAACAATAAACCAAATTACTAAGAACGATTATGCAAACAACCAACAAACTAGAAAACAAAAACTTGGATAACAAAAGGGATAAATTTGGCTATGTGGAATTTTTTTTTTTTTTAATGTAGAATATGAATGAGATAGAAACAACCTTAACCTAGTGTTAAAATTGTGGAATAACACAAAAAAATAAATAAATCAAATAAGACAGATCAAACCTGAACAAAATTCGGCTCTGATACCAAATGATACGAACTTAGATCGATTTGCTCTTAAACCCGTATTATATTAGTCCGGATCGCAATTAAGTTTAGGTTCTAATGATCATCTTAACCTCTAATCAACTTGTGATTAGAAACCTTGGTATATGATGAAGACGCCACAATAGGTTATGGATGTCCTATTGATAAGTCAAACTAAAATACTCGATCTCTATTTGATGCTTTAGGTGCTCAAATGGAACAAAGAGAATTCTTTCTCATAATTAATTTTTGAATATTAATCTAAGCTTCCTTCTTGTTGAAAAATAAGCTTTTAAATAGGCTTTCAATGAATAAAATAAAACCCTAAAAGACTAGGTAAAATCGGCCAAGTGTTTAGGAAACTAAGGTGTGGTCGAATTTTTATCTCCTTTCATAATCTAATTTAGTTTAATTAATTCCTTAATTTTGAAATAGGAATTAATTAATTTACAATTTACAATCAAATAATAAAGTATCAAATTTATTAAATTAATTTTTCTAGCAAATAATCAAATAAAACCAAATAAAAGACTATTTCCTAAAACAATAGTCAAATGTTCAAATTAGGAAACTAGTTGACTAATTGAAAACTAAGCTATTTTTATCCAATCACCAACTAGTTTAGGCTCCAAATCAGTTCCCATATACCATGTAGGATACCAAATAATATTACTATTGGTTCCCATACATTGCCCTTGATTGAAACAAAAAGAAATTTCTTTATTCACAAGAAAGGTCAAAGCTAGCACTAAAACATGCATTTTCGGCCAACATGAAGTCTTGTGCACTAACATGGTTAATGAATATTTTTGCTTCTACCTTGGCATGATTTTATGGTCCCTTGGAGTGCTCAATCACATTCATAAGTCAAAAAATTCATTATTTGCCGCCTGGCGTCCAAAAATGTATCAAAACAGCTTTCTGGGTCCATTTCGGCCTTCATAACTTGAATGCATAGAACGGGCTTTGCATCTTCGGGTATTGTCATGCCCTCTTGAGAATTAATAACACCTTGAATGAAACTAACCAGGTTGTCCTTAAATCTCTTAGCTTATGGCCATATGATTGACCCCATCTTCAATTGTACAGTATCAGCATCCCAGCGGGTAGTCGGGTGTATGGGTCTGGCGGATTCTCATCAGGTGACATTTGGAACAAATAAAAAAACTCTTTTAAATATTCCACTACCTGGTAAAAAAAAATCCTAGAAAAAAATAGATATAATTTTATAGACCCATAATATTTCAACCGTAGGTCCAAATTAAGCGTGACACTAGTCTATAAACTTATATCGACGGACACTTTCACATGACACATGGGTCAAAAACAAAATCTATATAAATAAAAAGTCAACTCCAAAATCATCAATTAGTCCAACTCGTATCTTGTTTTGACTATAATTTTCTATTCTTAGCTCTGATTTTGGCATACTACTAATTTACGAACTCATATCGACGAGTACTTTGCCATAGTACCTCGATCAATACAAAATTCCTTCCATACTAAAAAGTCAATTATGAGGCCCACTTAGTTAACCCCAATCAACCTTGATCAAAAATCTCAAAATCGGGGCATTTTCTCGGGTTTGGGTGTTACATGTGTGCACAAGTTAATCACAATTTCTACTTTAGTTATGACTAGGTTTGTGGAAATGGATCATTTCCTCATCTGTTTCATTCAATTTGACTTCATTTTTTATATGTGGAGGTCCCACAGCTCAAACAAGATGGCTTAAACCATAGGTGCTTCCACATGATGCAAGTTTCTTTTCCATAGGTTTGGTGTAACTCTACATAACGTTTTTAGTGGTTTTAAAATTTCTTTTTGGAGTTTGGCCTTTGTTTGCGATTCTATGTTAGGGAAGACTTTCCCTCTTTCTCAATTGTTGAATGTTTTTGGTGTAGATTTGAGGTTGTTGTGTTGAACCTTTGGATTCCATGGTCTCATGCAATCAATCTCTCCTTTGTGTGGTTAGTCTTTGATGATGTGCTTCCTAAAGTACTGTGGTATCTTATTTCAAAGATGTTTTTCATTGGACTAGGGTTTTAGACATGCAAATGATGACTTTATTTAGTAGTTTAGGAATTTGCAGTTACAACATCTAATATTTTGATGTCACTAATGAGGATCGAAACTGCAAGTTCTTCAAAGAAGTTAATTTTGGTGCTTTGGACTTTTTGGAGTACTTTCAAATTTTGATTTTTTTAAGGTTTTAATCTATGCTTCTTGTTTTTCCTTTTAATAAGGATGGTTTTCTAAATCCTTTGAGATTGTTGATCTCTTTGTTTTTGTTTACCTAGTTAGCTTGTACTTTTTTCTTAGTGTCAATAAAATTGTCTTGGTTTAGGTTGGTTGTTGGCGCATGCCTTCTTGTAGTCTTTGGTTTCCATCTCTTTTTTGGTCACCTATGTAAAAAAGAATGTGTAAAGAAAAAATCTTTTATTATTTCTTTCATGCCAATGTTTAGACTTAAAACAAATTTTTAGAGGTATTATATGAATTATTCACATTTATTTAGAATTTAGACCATGGTTTATTATTGTGTGCCTAATTTTTGAAAAAAAAAAGCTTAAATTTTAGTTCATTTAATGTTATAATTTTATTATTTAATTAACAAATAGTTTATTTATATTTAAGCTTAAGGAAATTAAGTTATATAGTTATTATGCAATTGTTGTTATTTATTTATTTATTTTTGGATGAATTACCCTACCAAACTATTTGACACATATAAGTAACGTTTAAATTATTAAAATAGCAAGTAAATCCCTCTGCTATGGTTATATATAACACATTTTCCCCTCAATACCAATTAAATGCTAAAAGGTATTTTAATTTGACAAAAACATCTTTTTGGCAATACCCAATATATTCCAAATAATTTAATCCATTATGTTTCTATTATCTAATTATTAAAAATAATATTAAAAAAAAAAATATATATATATATATATATGATCTTCTGATTTTATTTTTTTTAAGAAATTACTAATATTAATTAAGTGATTTTATTCATTTTGGGCATTTAAGTAATTTTAAATTTAAAAAATTTCTAAAATTTTTATAAGGGTGATTTTTTCTTTTTATTATTATTATTTTTTGGTTGGGTTACCAATTATTTGCATCCTAAAGGGAGTTAGAGGCATTATCTTGAATCC
The DNA here is from genome assembly GCF_031755915.1 of Ziziphus jujuba. NCBI lineage: Eukaryota > Viridiplantae > Streptophyta > Magnoliopsida > Rosales > Rhamnaceae > Ziziphus > Ziziphus jujuba. Next base: position 24,147,473 of record NC_083379.1, read on the forward strand.
ATGACTTCATTATATGGGTGTTAAGGGTTTATCATTAAACCAATCTCATTATTATGGTAATTTTGCATTAATGTACGAGAAAACATCTATAAATGAATATCTGAGACTATGAAAAATTATTCATTTAAAGGAGTTATTAATTTATCGATAAATGAATATTTATTAGTTTAAAAAGAAGTTTATACTGTTTTGTAAAATAGTTTTACTTACTATAATATATATTAACAAATAAAAAGATCAATGAGGCTTGACCAAATCTATAATCATGGGATTAAACATCACTCAATCGATAAATAAAAAAAATAGTCAATATGTACAATTTTACCTTACAGAGAAGTCTAGAATAAAAGAATCTCATTGATAAGTATAAAAAAGATCGGTGTTCAATCGGCTTATTAGTTGATTCTCTATTGATCAATTCTAATAAGCTAAATTAAAAAAAAAAATGATTGAGTAAAATTTTCTTATTATATATCGTAACTGTTTATAAATATTATTTATTTTCTAAAAGTTTAATCAATTATTAAAAAATATATATATTCAATAGGCCCTTAAGGATTTTTTTTAAAAACAAATTATCTTATGCATTTAATGAATTTATTCATTTAGTACACTATCCGAGTTAGGACTGAATTGTTTTATTTATTTGAAAGATTTATTCATTTATTAAAGTTTTACTGTATTATTTTTATTTAAACTGCTAAGTATTAGTAGTCTTAGTAGCTTCACAAGGATTTATGTTGTACTACAGGATTATTTGAAATCGTAAAACAATTTCATATGAAATTTGTGTAATTTATTATTTTTTTCAATGTAATTGTTGTTGCAGGTTCAAAAGTAAATGATAATAGTGCATTAAAATAAATAACAATAGTACATTTAGTTTTTATAATTCTTGTAAATTTTATTGTAACTTGAATTTGTTCCTACTATCCCAAAATTATAGCTCCGAGCATCCGACCCAGACCCAACTTTCCATTGATCCCTTTCACAAACATATAGTTATAGGAAGTAGGAACACATACTTCCCGAGAGATAAACCATATTAAATTTTTAGGGGATAAAGTCAAATAGTTTTGAGAGATTTTCCATGTAAATCTTCATTTTTCCGCCACATTCATCTAAAATAATGATAGAATACAAACCAAACAATGTCATGCGTTTTAAGATTTCTAGCTTTTGTGATGAGTTCCTCACTTTCATCTTGAGGAGTTCCTCACTTTCATCTTTTTCACCTCTTCAGATGTCTGTTCCAGCTTCCAAATGTGCCATAAAATCAATCGAGTCTAGTGTCTCCTTCAGCGCGTTTATAAAAATTCACCAAACCCATAAAAAAAAAATTTTAAAAAAAAAGAAAAAGAAAAAAGCGTTTGTTACTCCCCATTAAATAATAAATCTCTTTAATACTAGATCAAACTTATCAATGATATTAATACTGACTTAACTACATGCACAAGCTTTATCATTTAATGTTTAAACAGTTCAGTGGAAAAACGATGCTTTAAACTTCCTCATATGAGCAAGATGAGAGTTTTTATTTTATTTCTCAATTATACTTCTGTCACTATTTGGTTGAAGTAGATGCCTAATTGCTGTTATTAAAATCTCACACACCCCCGCCCCAAAATAAATAAATAAATAAATGCTTGACTGCTATTAAAATCCAATCCATATTCTATTGGAAAAAAGAAAGAGATGGTAAGACAGCTCCAGAAATTTCTACCTGTGAGTAGAGTAAATTAAATCTAATATATATTACACCGAGTTACAAAAATTTGGGAAAAAAGTCAAAAATTCTTAGGAACCTCTCCTTATGGAATTGGGTTCCAAAGCAAAAGAGAAAACAATAAGAGATTGGGGACTAACAAAGGAATGAAAGGGTTAACATCACTACCAAGGCGCTTCCTTCTCAGCCTCTTCCTGAAATACTCTCTCCTCTCTTCTTCACCCCACTGAGCTTCCTCCACTCCTTTTGCAAGAATCAACGGTGGAGGCTGCTGGAATGGGCATTTGGATCTCCAAGATGTCTCAGGGAGCCCAAATCTGGAAACCCTTCTGAGGAAGAGAGAAATTCCCCATCTCAAATGGAGACAAGGGAAGGTTGTGGAGGATTTCGCGCAGAGGATTGGTGGGTAATCCCAATTTAGGTAGCATGGCAATTGGGTGGCGATGAAGAATTGATCATGAAGAGATGGTGAGATTGTCGGGCTGGTTAGGACGTGGGTTAGAGCCTGGAGCATCTGTTCCCACGTTGCGTCTTCGTCCATTTCTTTTTCCTACTCTTGATCTCAAAGACAATTAGGATGAGGTTGGGACTCGTGAGCAAATGGTCAAAAATAACAATATCACACATGGGAAGGGTTGAAACAGTTTTAAACCGCTGTCGCTTCTGCGCAATAATATTTTTTACAACAAAACATTGTGCGTTTCTCAAAAATTTTAAAAATAAATAAATATAAAAATCAATGGCATTTTTTGAGCCTCAAACACCACAGATATCGCCGGATAGACAATTGCAAATGCCTGTACGATTCTTTCCCATTTTGACGTGGATATATTGTTGTCGGCCTTTATCGCTGTGTAATTTTTGGCACCGCGTGAGGGATGAGTCGCTCCCAACGCCCATGGCCAAGGTTCTTTATTTGAATTTTTGGATACTGCTAGAGCATTGTTATTTTTCAAAGTAGGATCGCTGATGATAATTTCAAATCCCTTCCCTAATTTATCAAAAAGAACAAAAAAAACAAAAAAAACAAAAAAAACAAAAAAAAAAAGAAAGAAAAAAGAAATAAGAAATTTCTATCACTCTTTAATATTTACTTGTCAACACAAAAGGGTAATGAAATTTCTATAACATAATATCAGCATATAATGAATCGAAAATTGAAATTAAAACGGTATAACATCACGTCATCTCATAATAAAATAACAAGAAAATAAATAAATAAATAAATAACATAAACATCATTTAGTGACCATTCACCATGTTAAATGCCATATCCGAAATGTATCATCCATCTATATGGACTATTCATAATACCGAACCACCATTTATGATCAAACTGGAAATCAGTTAAATACAATTTGCTGCAACCATTTAAAACTCATTCATACAAAAACATACAAGA